>NC_090656.1:227312938-227395438 GCF_040937935.1 Hyperolius riggenbachi | reverse complement strand
ATGGCTGCATGGGGCTGGTAGAAGCCCCAGGTAAGTGAAACTCATTTTTTTATTGTGCTTGGACATTCCCTTTAAATTAGGTTATTTGTATTTTGTACAGGCACACACACACATGTATTTATGTTTTTCTCATTATCTCCAGAGCCGTTGCCTGTGAAATCACCACAGATCACTGCTCGGGATACCAGTTCTGTGTCTCTGAGCTGGACCCGACCTGACGGCTATCAGAGCTCATACAGCTACAGATTGCAGACAAATGTCGCATCCTCATCTGTGTTTATCAGCAATATCACAGTGACCAGCGAATCCGCTACAGTAACGGCTCTGATCCCAGGAGAGACGTATGCATTTACTGTATATACCAGAGCCACTGATGGCGTCACGGAGTCAGATCCGGTATCCATCTCTACCTGCACAGGTAAGTACTGATGAGGAGGAAAATGGGCTGCGATAAACCATTCTCCAAACAAGTTAATGCATCATTGCTTTTTTTTTTTTCATTTATGGTATATGTATTCATTTTTGTGCCAGAGAGTTCTTGCTGCTCACACAGGCCCAACTAATTTATCTTTTAATCACTCATTCCAAACCAAAATCAGAAAAAATGGAAACTCTGATTAGTTGTCGGGAGTAACTGGTACAGTTTGTTCCTCAGACACTTTGGGCCTCATTCCAGTTCTCCAGGTGTGAAAGCAGCAGCAAAGCTGTGTTACATCAGCTGTGTTGTCATATTGGCAGCTATGTTTGCCTGGATCTGTCAGGATTGGCCTCCTGTAGCCCCGGTGTAACAGGACTTGAATGGGGGGGCAGCACTGATGGCGGCTTTACACATAATGGCCAGTGTGCGCCTGCTCTTCACTGTCCAATCAGCAGCTGGGGAATATCCCTGAGAAATCTGTACTGATTGGATGAGAGTGTACTGATTGGATAAGACACAAGTCATAGGCTGGGATGTCTGCCTGGACTTTTTAAAGACCTCCACATCACAGAACCAGCTGGTGGCATAATTGTGTACTTACAATATCTCACAAAAGTGACTACACACTTTACATTTCTGAAAGTATGTTTTTATATCTTTTCATGGGGACATCATTGAAGATATGACACTGTGATATAAAGTAAAGTAGTCAGTGTAAAGCTTATATAACAGTGTAAGTTTGCTGCCCCATCAAAAATAACTCAACAGGAGTTCCACCCAAAAAAAAAAAAAAAAAAAGTATATGAATAAATAGTAAAGTGCCACATAAAACCACAGAAATATTGGTAATAGTTTTATCCATACAAAGTTACCACATATAATTTGGATATAGTAACCTAACAAAATAATTATCATTATTAGAAAAAGAAGTGGTCCTCTTCCCACCGCCACCACCCCACTTAGAGATTGGCGAGAGTGGGCAAAGACTTGGCCACCATTGAGGTGCCACATCTCTGAAGGTAGTACCCCCAGGGGCGTTGCTAACCCCAAAGATCAGTGGCATCTATTTTGGGGTGTCCTGGATGTTCTCCCAGGCACCGCAGCACCCAGCAGGGCACCACTCAGTACCCAGCATGCCCCACAGAGGCACCACAGAACCCAGCATGGCATTACGCAACACCTAGCATGGCACCACAGCACCCAGCATGGCATTACAGCATCCAGCATGCCCCATAGAGGCACCATAGCACCCAGCATGGCATCACAGTACACAGAAATGGGGGTTATGCTGGGTGCTATAGTGCCTCTATGTGAGCATATTGGGTGCTGTGATGCAATGCTAGGCGCTGTGACGCCTTTACGGGGGCATTTAGGGAGCTGTGGTTCTTCTATTTTGAGCATGCTGGGAGTTGTGGTGCCTCATGGGGAAGAGATTCACTAGAAGGCCATGGAATGCCATGGGGGTGGGGTTGGCAGCAGGCCAGCTTGCCCAGCAGAAAGCTAGACCAGCCAGCACAGAAGCTAGGTAACTCTAATGTAATATGCTGCATTGGGTGGGGGGGGGGGGGGAGCATTAATGGAGACGGGAGCTTCATACAACATTTTGCTGGGCAGGCCTACTTAGACCGCTGTTAAGGTCATGTAAATTTGGCTCCACCCATGACCACACCCAAATGTTGGTGCACGGCCACATTTTTCATCTGGAGTGCCTGAAAGTGCCCTGGATCTCTTAGGATCCTAGCAATGCCCCCTAGTACCCCCCTCAAACATAAACAGTTGCGGGTCAGAAGACATGAAGCAAATTAATCATTAGGCTATGAGGAGAGGTGAGGTGCCAGAACAGAAAGCCAGAGACAAAGGAAGTCCAAATAGCGCATTACGTAAATTGTATATGATTGGTCGGAAATGTTGATTTTCGATTCCGCATAAATTCCAATTTCAGCAAATTCCGATTACTGTTACTGCAGTATACTGACGGTAATCTGATTTCCGAAAAATTATTTTTTACAGAATCTGTAATATTTTGCAGATGTCCGTAATTTTTACAGACATCCGCAAAATATTATGGATTCCGTGAAAAACCGATACTTTACATTATAATATGTTTCCGAACAGTTATTGGCTAAATACTTCCGAGCCGGAACTTGGAAGCAGTCAATAAATCAAAGAATGCAGGATTTTTAAAGCAGAAATTGGATGGCCGTGATAATTATAAACCAATCAAAAGACCTGGATACTACCAAGTATTTTCAAGTCTTCTGATTGGCCCAAAAATTCTGTGGTTTTCCAAATTTGTGTGGTAAATCACCGTAAACTCTGATTGGTCCAATACTACCAAGTATTTCCAATTTTCTGTAAATTGGAAAACTGAATTTTTGAAGAAATAAAATGAAATTAAATAAACAATAAGGGCTGAGCCACACTATAAGCGGTTTTCTGAGCGCTTGTGATTGAAATCGCTGTAAAAAGAGATTTTACATGTATGCAATGTGGTGGTTTTTAAATGATTTTAATGAAAGTGAATGAGAGCGATCCCTTACTAAAGCAAAATACTAGTGACTTAGCCCATTTAAAAACGGGCTAGGTCTGTCACTAATAGCACAGCGTGCATGCGCGCACCCGCCGCGTGCCTATCGCGCACATCCGCCCGCCCCTTCTGGCCCCGCCCTCCTCCGGCTCTCCGCAGTGTCTCTGCGTCTGTACCTGCACATGCGCAGTGCAAAAAAGCACTGATATGGACGGATGCAGAGACGTTAGGGTTTTATTAGGTAGGATAATGCAAAACACAAACAATAGCAGAAATGCAGAATTGCAAATAGAAATAGGAAAACATACACCTACAATCTTTACAATAATAAGTAAACACTAATGAATTACTAAGGCCCGGTTCATATTAGCGTTCTGAGCCAAAAGGATTCGGTGAGCGGATCCGGTCTCCACTTCACCCGATCCAGATGGCTCAGTCTGTGGCCTGGTTCACATAGTGAAAACGGATGTGATCAATGATTGATCGGATCCATTTTCACTCAGCAAAGACTTCATAGGCATTATCTTCATAGGCAGCTGGCGGTAGAGGCTTCCTCTTCTTCCGCTGTAACTACACAGCGCGTCATGTGACTAGTCACATGACGCGTCATGTAGTCACATGACGTGGAAGAAGACGGAAGCTTCTACCGCCGGCTACTACAAAAAATTAGGTATGTATAAATCCTCCCTCACCCACCCACCCGGCTGCTGCACGCTCCCCTCACCCTGCCGTTGCTAGATTCGCGTCAGCACATGCCCCCATCCCCCGTGGAACGGTCCGTTTCTTCACTAGTGTGAAGAAACGTTGTTTCCCATTGCCCCAATGCTGCAGTATTTTTTTGTCCAGATCCGTTCCGCTGAGCAGAACGGTCCAGAAAATTAGGGCCTGCAGCAATTTTTAGATCTGTGGACCGGAACGTACGGAACGTAACCGTACCAACGGACGCATGTGAATGGATCTATAGGTTATCATTGGATCTATTCACATCCGTTCCGTTTGTACAGTATACATTCCGGTTCCGATCCGCAAAAAAACTCTAATGTGAACCGGGCCTTCTCTTAAAGGATACCCGAGGTGACATGATGAGATAGACATGTGTATGTACAGTGCCAAGCACACACATACTGTAACTATGCTGTGTTTCTTTTTTCCTTCTCTGCCTGAAAGAGTTAACATCAGGTATGCAAGTGGCAGTTTCTGTTCGGGTTGGGACCGGGTCAGCAGCAAAATTTTGCATCGAAATTTGCATTTATGCATTGTAATCGTAATGTGAAATTTCAGCGAAAATCTTAATTAATTTTGTATGTAATAGTAATATTTCAATTTTGCGTAGTTTTTCACATAATTTTCTCGCAATTTCGCGAAATTTTGGGCCGACTTTAGCAGTTAATAGCAAAGCCCCATACATGTTATTGCTACCAAAATTGCCACATATGTTAAGGAGAATATTGAGTACAAGTTAGAAAAAAAAAATGAATTTTTCAAAAAGACACTGTAGTTTGAGAAAATCTATTTTAAATATGCAAAGAAAATGGTTTTTAGACTGTCATTTTTTGTTTGCATTCTTAAAATCGATTTTCTCAAAAACTACAAGGTCTTTTTGGAAAATTCTTGTTTTGCCTTCTACCCCCTATTCTCCCTAACATATGTTACAATTTTGGTGTCACTACCATGTATGGCGGCTTTGCTATTCACTGCCAAAATCGGCTCACAATTACGCAAAAATGACGCGAAATTTTAGGTGACAATACGTATCACTATATGAAATCAATTGTATTTATAAATCGTAAATTTTACATAATCGTAATTAGCTGATTAATTTACGATTATCACAGGGTCAGACTATAGCATATCCCTCACTAATAAGTAATTATAGCCATAAAATACTTTCCTGTCAGTAAATGGCTTCTGAGAGCAGGAAAGAGATAAAAAGGGTCAATAATTCATAGATTTGAGCTCTGGCATACTTCAATGAAAGTGTAATTGAGAAGAGACAATGAAACAGTGAAAACTGAAAAACTAGATTTAAATATAAAATAAAACTATGGGATATCTAAAAAAAACCTTATTTTTAGGTGAAGGAGGATAGATACAATTGTTTTTCTCATCAGTTTATTTTTCACCTCGGATGTCCTTTAAACAATCACCATAAAGTCTTGCTCAGACAATGGTCCTGCGGAGCAAAAGAAGCTTTTCCTTTGGATCAAACGCGCATGTGCTTCCCTCCTTGCACAGGAATTCAGAGGAAGCATGTCTTTAAATCACAATGTTGGAAGCTAAAAAACCAGGGCTGGATTTACCATAAGGCACTGTAGGCTCGTGCCTACAGGCGCCCGGTGATGGAAAGGCGGCTCACTTCCTTCCCCTAGTGCCTCCCTCCCTCCTTCCCTATACAGAGTCCGGAGTAGAGGGTAAATTAGTTCCACTGATAAGATCTTACTCCATTTGGGGGCACCATTGGCTACTTAATTCTGAGGGCACCTCAGACTACCTAATAGTAAGGGACACCTGTAGTTACTTAAAGAGAAACTCCAACCAAGAATTGAACTTTTTCCCAATCAGTAGCTGATACCCCATTTTACATGAGAAAGACAATGATTTTCACAAACAGACCATCAGGGGGCGCTGTGTGACTGATTTTGTGCTGAAACCCCTCCCACAAGAGGCTCTGAATACCGCGGTACTGCTGGCAAACTGCCACAATGTAACAATGTTCAGAGACAGGAAATAGCTGTTATTAGCTGTCTGTAACAGACAGAGCAGCTAGAAACAGCTAAATAACCTGCCCACAGTAACAATGTCACCATGTAATAAATGTCAGAATGTTAATCTGGGAGAGGAAAGATTTTACAATGAGCAAACACTGACTAAATCATTTATACATAATTATGGTAAAAAATGAAGCACTTTTTTTACTACATTATTTTCACTGGAGTTCCTCTTTAAAGAGGAACTCCAGTGAACATTTTTACTGCTGGCAGGTGATGTAGCTGCTGCATGGTTTTTGGCAGTTGGAAACCGCTGTAAACAGCCATTTCCCACAATGCAACAATGTTCACAGACAGGAAATTGCCAAGAGTACGTACTTTTCTTGTTTCTTGTGGGAGGGGTTTCACCACAATATCAGTCATACAGCGCCCCCTGATGGTCTGTTTGTGAAAAGGAATAGATTTTTCATGTAAAAGGGGGTATCAGCTACTGATTGGGATAAAGTTCAATTTTGGGCCGGAGTTTATCTTTAAGGCAGGCAAGGGAAGTGACAGCTTGGCCAGCCAGCACACTTGCAGTGTGGTTTGACGTGGATTTGTAGGTTCATGGAGGCCAAAGTTTAGGGTGCCAGGAGATTTGTGACTATAGGCTCCTGTGACGTAAATCCGTGCCTGTGAAAAACCCATCTCTCTTGTGCGTTAGCTGGCTATATCCTAAGCCCACTCCCCCTGTAGTCTATTGTAACCTCAGCCACACTTATGCCTAGTCCAGCAGCAGCCATTTTGCTATTCTTAGAAGCACACATGAGCCCCACATGGTTCAGGCTCAATTTAACATTGGCTCAAAAGACAAAGGGAAAGTCAATAGATATCAAATCATAGCACAACAATGTTATTTTCTTGAGGGGCTTTTGTACATGGACTTTTATCTTTTTTTCCCCGGCAGTACCTGGAAAAGCGGCCAACGTCACAGTGGATAGTTCCGGGTCGGTGAATTCTCTGGTGGTGAACTGGACGGCTCCAGCAGGAAAAGTGTCTTATTATATCATCAACATAACAGGAGATGTAAATAACACAACACAGACCAACAATACACAAACCATCTTCACAGGATTATCCCCGGGCAGCAATTATACCATCACCATACAGACATTCAGCGGAACCTGCAGCAGTGACATCACTACAGTGATAAATGCCACATGTAAGTAAGATCGGGGTCATGTGACTGTGTCATGTGACCACTTTTATTTGGTATTTATTTCTAATTTAAAGCAGAATTAAACTCTAACATAACATTTAATAACAATGTGTTTTCCTACTTTTCATTAACCATACAGTAATCAGATTTGCTTTTGTGCACAAGTATTATCGTCGATTTACAAATTACAAAATTACAAAGTACAGTTTATTTGCTGTTTAAGCAGCCATTGGAATTTATTGGACAGCTGCTGTATTTGTATGTAATGTACCCATTGAGGATTTTTCTTCTGTTTTAGCAATGTTTACTAATAGTGGCTGATAAGGAAACATAAACAAGACAATGTAATCACTTCCTCAACTATGGATTTAGATTTGCACTTCCCACTGAAGAAGAAAGCACTGTTATCAATTATTTTATTTTTTTGTTGGGGGTTGGGGGGAGGGGTAGAAGGTTTTATGCTCTAAATAATCTTTTAGAAAAAAAGAAGAAATGCTGAGTTTCATAGCACTTTAACTTATTCTCAATCTATTCTTAGCTAAATAGAAAGGTAAAAATAAATGCTTTACTAGTAAACATGCACAATTCTATATGGTTATCATGCCAACTTCAATAAACAAATGTCATATGTCATGTCAAACTAAGTACTCTGTAATGTGCTGCAGGAGATGTCAGTGCTATATAAATACATAATAATAATATGGTAGGACATTAGACTATAAATATGGTGGGATTAGATTGTGAGCTCCTCTGAGGACAGTCAGTGACATGACTATGTACTCTATAAAGTGCTACAGAAGATGTCAGTGCTATATAAATACATAATAATAATATGGTAGGACATTAGACTATGATTTTGGTAGGGATTAGAGTGTGAGCTCCTGTAAGGACAGTCAGTGACATGACTATGTACTCTGTAATGTGCTGCAGAGGATGTTAGTGCTATATAAATACATAATAATAATATGGTAGGACATTAGACTATGACTATGGTAGGATGAGACTGTGAGCTCCTCTGAGGACAGTCAGTGACATGACTGTGTACTCTGTAATGTGCTGCAGAAGATGTCAGTGCTATATAAATACATAATAATAATAATATGATAGGACATTAGACTATGACTATGGTAGGATTAGATTGTGAGCTCCTCTGAGGACAGTCAGTGACATGACTATGAACTCTATAAAGTGCTGCAGAGGATGTTAGTGCTATATAAATACATAATAATAATATGGTAGGACATTAGACTATGGCTATGATAGGATTAGATTGTGAGCTCCTCTGAGGACAATCAGTGACATGACTATGTAAAGTGCTGCAGATGTCAGTGCTATATAAATACATAATAATAATATGGTAGGACATTAGGCTATGACTGTGGTAGGAATTAGATTGTGAGCTCCTCTGAGGACAGTCAGTGACATGACTATGTACTCTGTAATGTGCTGCAGAAGATATCAGTGCTGTGTAAATACATAATAATAATATGGTAGGACATTAGGCTATGACTGTGGTAGGAATTAGATTGTGAGCTCCTCTGAGGACAGTCAGTGGCATGACTATGTACTCTGTAATGTGCTGCAGAAGATGTCAGTGCTGTATAAATACATAATAATAATATGGTAGGACATTAGGCTATGACTGTGGTAGGAATTAGATTGTGAGCTCCTCTGAGGACAGTCAGTGACATGACTATGTACTGTAATGTGCTGCAGAAGATATCAGTGCTGTATAAATACATAATAATAATATGGTAGGACATTAGACTATGACTGTGGTAGGAATTAGATTGTGAGCTCCTCTGAGGACAGTCAGTGAAATAACTATATATTTCAGTACCCCTTTTACCCATTTCACCTTGGGGAGAAAAGGCATCTTGTTAAAGAGGACCCCCAGATGCCACCATGAAAACTCCCTTGGGCGTACACCCATAGGCATGGGGTTACCCCAACCCCCCTCCCAGCCATGCACCAGAGGTGGGGATGAGCCCCTTGTTCATGGTATGGACAAGGGCTCAGGGGGAGAGGGGATGCTTTGCTGCCCCTCTCTTTCAGAGCTCCTCCCACACACTCACATCATGCACCATGTGGGCTGGTTCAGCTCGGGTAGCAGAACCCAACGTAGTCCAGGTTACGCATTCTGGCTATCCCAGTTTGCATGCGTGACAAGGAGTTAAAAGGGCCGGGACCCAAATATATATTTTTTTTACATTTAACTTTTATCAGTGCAAACTATGGGTATATTTTCCAGGGATCCTTATACCTCAATATTGTGGCTGTACAGCCTGACCAAATCATTGCCAGTTCCACCGGGTTTCCAAGTGATCATTACGCACTGCATAGTGACACCTGGGAACCCCAGTGGGAAACGTATTGCTCTTTGTTTTGATGCAGTTGCCCGGCAGCTTAGAAAGGTCTTTGGGCTTCAGCAATGAGTCATATCTAGAACCACTGGAGAGGAAACACATAATTTGTATACAAGTTCCAGGGCAGGGAATCAGGAAGAATTTGAGGTGCAACCGCCAGGTAACTAGCATTTTTTTCAAAGGAAATATTTATAGCAGCTTCCACATTTCTGTCACTTCCGGTTTTCTTTCAGCCCAGATATTTACCGTATTTTTCGGTCTTTAAGATGCTCCGGACTATAAGACGCACCTAGGTTTAAAGGGCAAAAACCAGGGGGAACCACAAACTATACTAAACTACAATGCACTAACCCTTGCTGCCCCCCCAGCTATACTGCACTACACTACACTACACTACACAAACCCCTGCTTACCCCCACCCGCCCAGCTACACTGCACTACACAACACTACAGTACACAACCCTACAGTACACAACCCCACACTACACAACCCCCACCCCAGCTACAATAACCAACCAATACAAAAGCATTAAATGAGGTCTCACCAGCCTGGGTGGCAGTTGCTGGGTCCAGTCTGGGTGTCCATGCTGTCCTAATAAGGGGGTGGCATTAGCAGCAGCGTTATTCACAGCGTTCCTAAACAGCATAGGAGCTGCCTTTGATCTGCAATCTTACCCAGAGTGTCTAGCAGTGCGATCCCCATTGTTTCTAAGCGGCATTGGAGCAGCCGCTGTAATCTTCACAATGCTTATCCTTTGATCTTCAGTCTGCCTCAGCGTTCCCCTCAGCGCGATCCACATCTTCCGTCTGCCTCATTGTTCCCCGCAGCGCGATCCACAATGTCTCTAAGTGGATTAAGAAAAGCAGCTGTAATCCTCCACAATGATTACTCTTTAATGTTGCCCAGCAGCCCCGCAGCAGCGCGATCCAAGCTGACAAAGCACATCTTCAGCCGTTATAGCTGCAGAGTCCACAGCGGCTTCCGTACTGTTTTGTTTACTTTCATCATCACATGACCCCGGCGCACGTGCGTTCTGCCGACAGTAAAAACGCAATACGTGTGGTAAAATCCCTGTATACTACCGACCATCGCGATTAGCACTTGTTTAAGCACTGTACCGCGATCGCTCGAGAATTGTGGCAAAATGCTGCAACACGTTTCGCGATTGCCATTAATCGCGATACGCCCATGGCAATCGCAGCAGTGAGAGCACTGCCATATAGTTATCATTGCGTTAAAGCGCTATTGCTTTGGCGACTAGCGGGAATCACCCGCTAATCGCCTAAGTGAGAACTGGCCCTACAGGCGCGTACACACGCCATAGTTTAGCAAACAACTGGTCCGTCAGACCCTCCCGCTGGGCAGACGTTCTGCCGACAGTAGCACCTGTGTACACGCTGTCGGCAGACTGATAAGAGCGGATCTGTCAGAAACAGTCTTATCAGTCTGCCGACAGCGTGTACCCACGTGCTACTGTCGGCAGAACGTCTGCTCTGCGGGAGGGTCTGACGGACCAGTCGTTTGCTAAAGTATGGCGTGTGTACGCGCCTTAATGTCCCCCCAGCAGAGACACACACCTGATAACCACCAGAGAGATACTGTGTACACATCCATAGCAGCCTTCCCTGTCACCCCACAGCCATCTTCAGAAGCTCTCATAAAAGATCTATCATTGAAGAGCACTTTACTCTCAGAAATCAATTCAATAAAAAATTACCTACATACTGCCTTATCCTCCCTGGGTGACAGAGTGGCATGCACTGAAGAAAAACTAACTACTGTAAACTAACTGTTGAACATCACAAAGTAATTGATGCTCTAAACACAAATTCAGAGGGATTAATGAAACAATGGCAATCGCAGAGTTCAAATCCTATCTGCAGGGGTGTTGCTAAGATCCAAAGAGATCCGGGCACATTTGGACCCAAATGTGGGTGTGGTCATGGGTGGGGCCACATTTACATGAACTTAACAGCGGTCTTAGTAGGCCAGCCCAGCAAAATGTTGGATGAAGTTCGCCTTTCCATTCAAAAAATAAAATGCAGCATATCGCATAAATAGACAGTGTCACTTAACCCCTTCCCGACCGCCTAAAGCCGATAGGCGTCGGGAAGGTGGCAGCCTCAGGACCGCCGAAAGGCGTCAAGTCCTGGGGCGGGACCTTGCAGGGGATCGCGCGCGCTGATGCAGATACATCCCCGCTGAGTGACGGAGTGGTGCTCTGTGATCAGCCTGCCAAGACGCGATTGCAGCTTGAAGGCTGTTAAATGTAAAACAAAAACAAAAAAAACTTTGTTTACATTTGTACAGCGCCGCAATGTAGTGCAGCGCTGTGCAGGGGACAATTAGCTGTCCCTCCGGGCGTCTCTCTGAGCTGTTCCTCTCATAGGCTGATGCCTATAAGAGAAGGAGAAAACATCCAGTCGCCGGGATCGGACAAATTAGGTGGGGGGAGGGGGGGGGGGGATGATAGTATTTTTTTTACATTTTTTATTTTATACAATAAAAAAAAAAAAACTAATGAATGCAGCAGTGATCAGAGCCCACCAACAGAAAGCTCTGTTGGTGGTCAGAAAAGGGGGATAGAATCATTTGTATGCTCAGATGTATGGCTCTGCAGCGAGCTGTTAATGCTGCAGAGCACTAATTTGTAAAAAATAGCCTGGACACTAGGGGGGTGTAAGTCTGTGGTCCTTAAGTGGTTAAACATATGGGACATGCTGGGTGCTGTGTTGCCATGCTAGGTGCTGTAGTACCTCTATGGAGCATTATGGATGTTTTGGTAACAAGCTAGAAGCTGTGGTGCCTGGAGCCTCCATAGGGAGCATGCATGCATGCAGTGTGTCCTCACTGTTCCTCCCCTCAGAAGAGTAGCACAGCAGTAGGAACTACTCATTTCCTCCTTCCAATCTCCAAGTCTGGAGACATCCTCTGTAGCTGGCGAAGCCCCCAGCATCCGAAAATCAGACGCCAGGAGCTCTAGCGTCTGATTCATTCTCAGACACTAGAGGGAGAAGCCCGGAAGAGAAGATGGGCTTGATTCGCTAAGTGTTAGCGCAGGTGTGAAAAGCCCTTTTTGGCCGCTAGAGCGCGCAAACCTACTTTGCGCGAGGCCCCGTGCACGGGTGCACCGATCTTAGTGCACGGTGCGACAATACCGTTGCACCCGCTGTCCCTTAAAAGTCGCACCCAGTGCGACAAAAATGGCACCGCTGCATAATTTTTGTTGCATCAGGTGCGACTTTTAAAGGCCAGCAATGTGCACTATTAGAGTGGGATTGTTTCAACTGTGTGGGCGCAAACCACCTAATGCCGTGGTGTGCGCCCACTAACACTTAGGGCACACTTACCGGCTTAGCGCCGGTTAGTGAATCAAGCCTGTCCTGTCTGCAGAATCAGGAGACCAAGGCCTTGATTCACTAACCGGCACTAAGGCGGTTAGTATGCCTTATCACTTAGTGGGCACAAACTACAGCGCTAACCTTATCTGAGGTTAGTGTGCTTTATCTGAGGTTAGTGTGCCATATCTGAGGTTAGTGTGCCTTATCTGAGGTTAGTGTGCCTTATCTGAGGTTAGTGTGCCTTATCTGAGGTTAGTGTGCCTTATCTGAGGTTAGTGTGCCTTATCTGAGGTTAGTGTGCCTTATCTGAGGTTAGTGTGCCTTATCTGAGGTTAGTGTGCCTTATCTGAGGTTAGTGTGCCTTATCTGAGGTTAGTGTGCCTTATCTGAGGTTAGTGTGCCTTATCTGAGGTTAGTGTGCCTTATCTGAGGTTAGTGTGCCTTATCTGAGGTTAGTGTGCCTTATCTGAGGTTAGTGTGCCTTATCTGAGGTTAGTGTGCCTTATCTGAGGTTAGTGTGCCTTATCTGAGGTTAGTGTGCCTTATCTGAGGTTAGTGTGCCTTATCTGAGGTTAGTGTGCCTTATCTGAGGTTAGTGTGCCTTATCTGAGGTTAGTGTGCCTTATCTGAACTTAGTGCCTCTTAAGTAGCTTTGTGCACACTAAAAGATGCACAAAGTTACATAGCGCCCTGCACCGCGCACAGCGTAATGCGTCGATCTTTGCGCGCAGTGCAACAATAACATTGCACCCGCTATACTGTATATGATGCGACCATAAGGTCGCATAGGATGCGACGATAATGTACAGTATAGCGGGTGCGATGTTATCGTGCAGTGCGCGATGTAGCTTTGTGCATCTTTTAGTGTGCACAAAGCTACTTAAGGGGCACTAAGTTCAGATAAAGCACACTAACTCAGATAAGGCACACTAACCTCAGATAAGGCACACTAACCTCAGATAAGGCACACTAACCTCAGATAAGGCACACTAACCTCAGATAAGGCACACTAACCTCAGATAAGGCACACTAACCTCAGATAAGGCACACTAACCTCAGATAAGGCACACTAACCTCAGATAAAGCACACTAACCTCAGATAAGGCACACTAACCTCAGATAAGGCACACTAACTCAGATAAGGCACACTGACCTCAGATGAGGCACACTGACCTCAGATGAGGCACACTGACCTCAGATGAGGCACACTAACCTCAGATGAGGCACACTAACCTCAGATAGGGCACGCTAACCTCAGATAGGACACAATAACCTCAGATAGGGCACACTAACCTCAGATAAGACACACTAACCTCAGATAAGGCACACTAACCTCAGATAATGGCACACTAACCTCAGATAGGGCACACTAACCTCAGATAGGACACAATAACCTCAGATAGGACACACTAACCTCAGATAAAGCACACTAACCTCAGATAAGACACACTAACCTCAGATAAGGCACACTAACCTCAGATAAGGCACACTAACCTCAGATAAGGCACACTAACCTCAGATAAGGCACACTAACCTCAGATAAGGCACACTAACCTCAGATAAGGCACACTAACCTCAGATGAGGCACACTAACCTCAGATGGGGCACACTAACCTCAGATAGGGCACACTAACCTCAGATAGGGCACACTAACCTCAGATAGGGCACACTAACCTCAGATGAGGCACACTAACCTCAGATAAGGCACAGTAACCTCAGATAAGACACACTAACCTCAGATAAGGCACACTAACCTCAGATAAGGCACACTAACCTCAGATAAGGCACACTAACCTCAGATAAGGCACACTAACCTCAGATAAGGCACACTAACTCAGATAAGGCAAACTAACCTCAGATAAGGCACACTAACCTCAGATAAGGCACACTAACCTCAGATAAGACACACTAACCTCAGATAAGACACACTAACTCAGATAAGGCACACTAACTCAGATAAGGCACACTAACTCAGATAAGGCACACTAACCTCAGATAAGGCACACTAACCTCAGATAGGACACACTAACCTCAGATAGGGCACACTAACCTCAGATAAGACACACTAACCTCAGATAAGACACACTAACCTCAGATAAGACACACTAACCTCAGATAAGGCACACTAACCTCAGATAAGGCACACTAACCTCAGATAAGGCACACTAACCTCAGATAAGGCACACTAACCTCAGATAAGGCACACTAACCTCAGATAAGGCACACTAACCTCAGATAAGGCACACTAACCTCAGATAAGGCACACTCACTCAGATAAGGCACACTAACTCAGATAAGGCACACTAACTCAGATAGGGCACACTAACCTCAGATAAGGCACACTAACCTCAGATAGGACACAATAACCTCAAATAGGGCACACTAACCTCAGATAAGACACACTAACCTCAGATAAGGCACACTAACCTCAGATAGGACACACTAACCTCAGATAAGGCACACTAACCTCAGATAAGACACACTAACCTCAGATAAGACACACTAACCGGCTTAGCGCCGGTTAGTGAATCAAGCCCCAAGAGCCAGAGGGGAGTACTGCCGCCCGCTGCGTGGGGGACAATGAGGGCACGCCAGAGTAGATCCAGGGCACGTGCCACTGATTTTTGGGGCCAGCAATGCCCCTGCCTATCTGTATTGTTTATTAAAGCGGCCCTAAACTCAGATGTGCCTCTCTGCTCTAAAAGATAAGCAACAGCATAATAGCATTTAAAGAAAAAACATTTCTTTGGTACAGCTGATAGAAATGCTGCAATAAATGTGCACTGTTTCTACTTCCTGCTTTCCTGGAAGCAGACATAGGGTTAGAATCCTGTGTTAAATAGGCAGCCAGCTGACACAGCTGAGAGATCAAATTACAGTTGTGATTAGACACAGATGAGGGAGAATTACACAGACTAAACCAGGCATGGGCAAACTTGGCCCACCAGCTGTTAAGGAACTACAAGTCCCACAATGCATTTGCCGTTATGAGTCATGACTGTGGCTGTAAGACTCCTGCAATGCATTGTAGTTCCTTAAGGGCCCGTTCACAACTGAGCGGGAATCGCACGATTCCCGCTCACGGCAAACCGCTAGCGGTTCTGCAAGAACCGCTACACAATGTAGCGAGTGGCAGTGTTCTCACTGCCGCGGTTGCGGTTAGCGATAACCCGCAACCGCACTGCATGCAGCGGTTTGCCGGCGACGAGCGTTCCGCGAAACTGCCGCTGTGTCCAGTGATTTTTCCACGCTAATCGCGGGAAAATCACTCCCGCAAAACGTCGGCGGTAATCGCCGGCGTTCTGCGATTTTAAGTGTGAATGGGCCGTAACAGCTGGAGGGCCAAGTTTGCCCATGCCTGGACTAAACTCACTAAATACATACAGGGTGCATTTCTTTATGCTTTCCTTTTGTCCTGTTCAAGAGGTCAGGTTCAGATTAAAGCCACTCTACCACATCTTACAGAGATGGAAATGATAATCGAAAAGCACCATCACCTACCTAAACCACGACACCTGCCAGATAATGTATTATAATGTATAATTATGTAACATTATAGCACATTTATAGCATTACTATGCCAAAGAGTAACCTCCGATTCACTAAACTAAATCGATCTATGCCAAGCCCTGACAAAAAATACACCTATTTGCTGATTTATCGCAAGTCACATTACAAAGATCACTCATACCGATCACCAACATACTTTGTGAGAAAAAATTCCCATACAAGTAGGGGTTCCCATCCAAATTGATTAACCCCCTTGCCGTTATAATTATTGCGGCAAGGGGGCAGCGCAGCACTTTTTTTTTTTTTTTTAAATCCATGTAGCTAGCCTAGTGCTAGCTACATGATAGCCGCTGAGCAGCGGCATTCCCCCACCCCCTCCAATCACCTCCGGGGATCTGCGCAAGCAGGAAATCCCATTCAGAACGGGATTTCCTGCATGGCTTCCCCCGTCGCCATGGCGATGATCGCGATGACATAATCGACGTCGTGACGTCAGAGGGAGTCCCGATCCACCTATCAGCGCTGCCTGGCACTGATTGGCCAGGCGCCAGGCTGCGCAAGGGGTCTGGGGGGGGAGCGGCGCGGCGGGTAGTGGCAAATCGGTGGCGAGCGGTGGCGATCGAGTTATGCACGCAGCTAGCAAAGTGCTAGCTGTGTGCAATAAAAAACAATTGTGACAATCGGCCCAGCGGGGCCTGAGAAATCCTCCTGCGTGGGTTACCCCGAGCTCAGCTCTGGATAAGCGGCAAGGAGGTTAAACACAAAGTTGGTACCAAAGTACTATAGATCTATAAACTACTCCCACCCAACTCCTTATCAAAGATGAGCCCTCAATGGCACAAGTGCAGAGTACCTAAACAAGGCCCATATGCAATTCACTTTATCTCCTACGTTTTTTCCTAAGTGATATTTTCACACTTTGTCATAAAATGCTTTTTAAACTACCAACAAGCAGTGATGCTCAAATCCGAACCTTGGGTAAATCAGGATAGTTCTATCCGGATTTCATCCAGTTACCTGTGCGGGGTGGGCGGGGGGTTCAAGTTTACCTGTCTGACGTCTTCTTCGGTCCGTCCCCCACTATGCGGTCCAAGCAATGGTCACATGATTACAAACACTTCCTTCTTCCGGGTTGAAGGAGGAAGTGTTTGTAGTCACGTGACGCGTGTGTAGAGCATCGTGGGAGGCGCCGGGGGATGGATGAAGAAGACATGAGATAGGTAAGATTGACCCCCCGCCCACCCCGCACAGGTAACTGGGTGAAATCCGGATAGCAACTATCCGGATTCAACAAAAGTTCGGATTTGAGCATCACTACCAACAAGCAGGGAAATACTTAACATCATTTTGATTGTACCTTTTCACTAACGTGTGGGTACTTTTTAAATTGTAAAATTCTAAAAAGTTATTTTAAAGAGAATATGAAAAAGATCTCCTAGGAGATAACGCAGGAGAAAAAGTGAATTGTGTTTGGGCCTTGCTCTCTAAAGTAGTAGACTGGCACTGCCAATCTTGTTTGGTTTACTTGCAGTACTGGGTTCAGCTGGCTCTTAGCAGACGCATGAGCAGCGCCCAGCTTTCCTGTTACAAAATGTTGTTACACCTCTCAGCTGGCTCCTCTCCCGGTAGATATGGGTTCTCCAATTTACACCCACACTGTTGGCCATGGCTTGAGGAGAAAGGACGGGACCAGGGCCGGGCCGAGGCATAGGCTGGAGAGGCTCCAGCCTCAGGGCGCAGTGTAGGAGGGGGCGCACAATTCATTCAGCTGTCATTCCTAATTGTGTTTGAAGCAGAAAGAAATAAGAAAAGGGGATACATAGCAGTGACTGCAAGCCAGATAACTAGATATTAAGGTGTTGGGTAGGGTGTGAGCCCTGTGGCGCCTCTTAGTCTAATAGCAATCAGTGTGTGACGGCTGGGGTGGGAGGGATGGAGGGGCGCACTTTGGTGTCTCAGCCTTGGGTGCTGGAGGACCTTGTCCCGGCTCTGGACGGGACTAGGCACCACTGGAGGGAAATCCTTGATTTTGTTATATGTCTGCAACTTTTATATTCTAGTAAGTGAAATATGGTTTTAAAGAGAATCTGTGCTGTCCGATTTGTACAACAAAAAACATACCAATCGAGTCAGTGTGATCTCCTGGATCCCTCTTTGCCGTTTCCGCCACTCCCTGCTGCGATCCTGGCTTTTAATCACCAGTTTTAGGCAGTGTTTACAAACAAAAAACATGGCTGCTAACCAGGAAGTGATGTATATGTATATATATATATATATATATATATATATATATATATATATATATATATATATATATATAACATGTTATAGTATACTACAAGTTTTTATTACATAGTGAACTATCTGCACTCCAGTCAGGGATTCTCACAGTTTCTCAGCATGGGCAGCTCCAGCCCTCCTCAGACAAGCTGAAATTGAGAGCAGAGACCCTGTCTGTGACTAATAAACAAAGCACGTACTAAAAAGTTTAAAAATATTCGGGTGGTGGTGGTGGACCGACCAACCCAAAAACAGACACAATGCTGTCAGTATAGTCAAACAATTTATTCGTATACTCCAAGAACAACTGCGACGCGTTTCACGGGCAAAATCCCGCTTCCTCAGGCATTAAACAACTGGAGTATCACACTATAATGCAAATGACAGAGATAACACCAAATCAGAACGCTGCATGTGTACACATGTACATGAACATTAGTGGGACAGGTATAGTATATTGCTTATAATCTATTATTAGTGTAGCTGATTTTTCGCATGTATTCATATATACCAAATAGTGTGTGGGGGTTAATATGTCGAGGGTAGAGTGGGTAGTGGTAGTGAGTAAAGTATGGAAGTTTAAATGGGGGCAAAAATTAGGGAGCAGACTATAGAATGCTTCATATAGTAGCAGGTGGGGGAGTGAACAGAAAAAGAGGCTGGGTATAAGGTGGAATAAACTGAGTGTGACCTGGGGACGGATGTGGGGTGAAAACATTAACCAGTCCTGTGTAGGAGAAATATTGTAACAAAGTTTCTTACCAGCTTGAAGTCCCGATCGGGTTTGGCACCTCTGTATTGATCTGCCCGCTCGGGACCCATTATGTAGCCGGAAATAGATTGATGGGATGGATTACAGGTGGGGAGTGGGCGTGGCAGCTGGCCGTGTTGCCTGGCTAATAATTAGTGGAAGGTGGGCGGGGAGGAAGGTCTGAGCTGGTGGAGGAGGATGTGTGTAGTGACGTAGATGGGCGGTGTGTGCGTAGCGTCTTGCCGCCACGCGAACCACGCACGCGCACCCGACGTCCCTAGGTGCCGCGCATGTGTATATGCGGGCAAGGTCTCTTATGGTGTACAGCGGCGGGGAGCGGACCGCGCGCATGCGCCGGAGGCAGTAGCGGCCATATTGGGTTAGGGAAGGTTGGGAAAGGACATTGATTTATGGATGTTAATAAGAGAAGTGGGGGTGTGAATAAACTGGGGGACATACTGGGTGAGAATTTGCTGGAGTGGGGGTGTTAGAAGGGAAAGTTAGGGAGATTTTAAGCGTTTTGCATCAGAATAAGGTTACATTCTCCTGTGGGGGAGTGCTGCCCCCTTGTGTCCAAGTATGGAATAAAAGGTGCATATGTCATAATATATGATATTTTAGTTAGGTTGTTCACATGTATCTTCATTTCTTTGGGAGGACAGTTATATAAAGCCATAAGATAGACATATAGACGAAGCTCCAAAATGACATGTAACAATAAAGCATAAATATACAATAAAGCATAAAAATACAAAAATATATAATAAAAGAAAAAACGAAGATCATAAAATGATTCCTATGAATAAAACTATAAGTAGTAGGGATAAGAGCATATATAATATAAAACCTAGGCACTGATGTAAGGCATGGAGTGCAATATGCTATAACGGGTCAATCATGACAATAATCATTTGTAATCGATACATAATAAATCCATATAAAAGATTGATAAAATTCACTATGAGAAGCAAATAAAAAGCAAATAAAAAGAGAGCGCAGATTAAAAAGAGAAGTCTGTAATTGTTTGAGGAGTGGAGCTAATAAATTTTCTCCAGTACTTCGTTAAGACCGTCTGGAGTTAGCGTTTTGAGAATTTGTATCCAATACATTTCTCTCTTTTTAAGGGAGTCAAGGGAATCCGGAAAGTGGTGCGGAATGGACTCAATAAAAGTGATGCGGAACTGTGCAGGGTTACTGTTGTGGTGTGTGGAGAAGTGGCGCGATACACTGTGTAGGGGATAGTTTTTTATTATATTTCTTTTATGTTGTCCCACTCTGCTTCTAGCGAGTTGGGTGGTTCTGCCCACATACTGTAGCTGGCATGGACACGAGATGACATAAATTATGTATTTAGATCCGCAAATGATTGCGTCTTTAATGTGGTAATCCGTATTGGTAACTGAGGATGAAAAAGTGGATGTGTTGAGGACAAATTGGCAAGCTGAGCATTTCTGATGGTTGCATGGGGCACTTCCCGGTGTTCGGGTGGTGGGGGGATGTGCATTGTCTGGTAGTGGCTGGCGTAACCTGCTGGGGGCTAGTATACTACGGAGGTTGGGGGCACGTCTGTATGTAATAGCTGGTTTTGTGGGTAGAGAGGGTCTCAAGTGGGGGTCTTGGAGGAGGATCTCCCATCTATTGTTCAAGATATTGCGGATGGATAGGTGTTGGTAACTGTATTTTGTTATGAACCGGGGCATGTCATTATTTTTTGTGTCGGGAGGTGGTGCTGGAGGGTTGGGGTTTTTTGCTTTTTGGTGTGCGTCTCGTAGGAGTTTTTTTGGGTATTTACGGTCCATAAATTTTGTTGTCAGGATTTTGGATTGAGTGTTATACTGTTGGATATCTGTACAATTACGGAATATTCTTCTGTATTGGCTATATGGGGTGTTTTTGGTCCATGGGCGGTGATGGAAACTGTGGTAGTGTATGTAGTTGTTGGCATCGACGGGTTTGAAGAAGGTTTTGGTTTTAATTTGATGTAAATCTGTATACAAAACTAAGTCGAGAAATTCAATAGAGGTAGGATTGTGGTGGGAGGTGAATTGTAGACCCGCCGGGTTGGTGTTCAGATAATCAATAAATGAGGGGATGAGGACCGGGGTGCCTTTCCATATGAAAATCAAATCGTCTATATATCTTTTGTAGAATATAATGTTATTCGAGAAGGGATTGTCGGGGTGTAATTTTATTTGTTCTAGGAGTCCCATGGCCAGGTTCGCATAGGATGGGGAGAACGAACTTCCCATGGAAACTCCGCTGACTTGATGATAGGTGGATTCCTGGAATGTGAAAATATTGTTATTGAGAATAAATTCAGTGCACTGTATTAGGAACGATTGCTGTGTTGTAGGCATCATAGTGTTGGATCTGAGATATTGTTGTAAAGCTGTGAGTCCGAAAGTATGTGGTATATTGGTATAGAGAGATGTGACATCGCAAGTGAGCCATATGTAATCGTCTTGCCAGGGTATGGACTGAAGAAACTGAATGAGGTGTTGTGAGTCTTTGAGGAAGGAGGGTAGGGCCTGGACGTAGGGTTGTAGGTGTGTGTCAATGAATCTGGATAAATTGCTGGTAACGGAGTCGATTCCGGAAATGATTGGTCTGCCTGGTGGTTTTTCAATACTTTTATGAATTTTGGGTAGATAGTAGAAGAAGGGGGTTTTTGGCTGGTGGTTAATGATGAAGTTTCTTTCATTTTTAGTAATAATATTATTGAGTAAGGCGTCATTGATGAAGTTTTTGAGGGTTTTGTTAATTTTTGGTGTGGGATCTGAGCTCAGAAGTTTGTAGTGTTTGGGGTCATTTAGTAACCTAAAGGATTCTTCCAGGTAGTCTGCCTTATCAAGGATGACTATCCCCCCTCCCTTGTCAGCTGGTTTGATGACAATGTCCTGGTTGTTACGCAGGGTTTTAAGGGCTGATTTTTCTAGTGGAGTTAGATTGGAGGTGGCGATGGTATCCGGGATGGTAAGTTCTTGTAGGTCTTTTAATACTAGGGAATAAAAGGTATCTATGTAATTGCCCTTGGAGGCAGTAGGGTAGAACGGTGAGCGGCCTTTCAGTTTGGTATTAATGTATTTTTCTGTTTCAATTTCTGCTGTATGAATGGAAAAGATGGGAAGCATGTCATTATTGGTGATAATAAAATTATTGGAGTCGGATTGTGGTGGGGTATTGAACTTTTTCATGGCAAAGTGTCTCTTGAGGGTGAGTTTTCGTATATAAGTGTTGAGGTCGCTGAACAATTCAAATAGATCGGATTGGTTAGTGGGGCAGTAGGATAAACCTTTTTCTAATAGGTTAGATTCATGTTTGGTAAGGATATGACTAGATAAATTAAAGATGCTTCTTTTGGTTTCTGTGGTGGGGGATTGAGAACTGATGGAGTGTGGGGCTGTTAACGTTTGTTTCTTTTTTCTTTTGCCTCTTTTTCCTCGTTTTCTGAGTCGGATAGTTGGCGTTTCAACTTCTTCAATGGTTGTGGAAGGGATCGGGTGGAGATGGGGCTGGGTAATTGTGTGGAAAGGACGTTCTGTGTAAGGGAGGCTGGTAGTTCTAAAAAAGAGGATGTTAAGGCCTGGTTTTGTGGTTCATTGGAGTCCGTGTGTTGAGGGATTTTCGGTATAAAGAAGTTGGACATGGTAGTTTGAAGATGTTTAATTGGGGTAGGACTGGAAGGGTCTGATGTGGCGGGGGAGTTGGGGCCAGAGTTGTATACACTGATTTGGGACAGTTTGAGGTCGTTGTCAGTGTTTACGGCTGGATCTATGTGGGGGGAGGAGCAAACCTCACTCGGAGGTTCTGGTGTATGGGGTTTGGGTATTGTAAGAGAGGCAGGGGGATTGGACTTGGTGAAATTGAAACTTAGTATCTTTGGATTTGTTAGAATTGGGTTCCGGTCAGCCACAGTATGTGGGTCCTTGGTTTGGGGTTTGGGAGTTGGCCGTGGTTTGGAACGGGGGAGACGTGATGTATTGGTAGTGTTTTTAGAAGGGAGGGTGTTCTTGTATACAAAACTGTTAGGTGGTGGTGCTAATTTGGAAAAGGGGATGGTATTGGTGATCTTTGTTTGTGTGTGTTCCGTGTTGGTAGGCGGTGGTGGGGGAATGACCCCGTGATTTAGGGGTAGGGGAGGGGGTGGGTATGGTGGGTAGGTGTGAGGTGTGGGCTTGTGAAGGGAGAGGCTCATAAGGGGTGGTGGGGGGAATGATGGATACGTGCCAGGTGCTGGGGGTGCCGGTGGGTGAGGTGTGGGTCGTGGTTTCCGTTCCCTCTCCCTGTGTTCAGCATAGGCAAGTCGGTCTCGGTTAAGCTTTTTGATTTTTGTCTCCGTGGTGTCAAGTTCAAATCTCTTGACCCTTGTGGTAAGGTTGGATAGTAGGGGATGATATTGTGGATTTGTGATATGTAAGGATAGGAATTTTTTGCATTCAGTGATAGTGGGCTGTAGTTCTACAACTAAGGACTTCCTCTTTTTAATGATCCTCTCCATGATCCCTTGGGTACAACTTTCTAGGTAGCTGTAGAATTCAGTAGTAAAAACAGTATCTTTGGGGAATGCTGACATGATTTTGATTCTAATGCCATCTGGAGAGATTTTCTCACTGATGTAAGTCTCCTGCATAGTTACATCTGCTATGTTAAAAAACTCATCTTTGAGAGCCCCTTCCAATTTCTGGAAGGTAGGCTTAAGGTCCACAAAGGGAGTGGTATCAGCTGCTGGAATATTAATATTGAGTTCTGCTGTAGGGTGTTGGGTCTTCTTGAATTGTGCCAGGAGTTTATTCCTATGCGCGATGTGATCTTCAAACGGATCCATTTGTTTGTGTAGTGGTGGGCTGCGATCGGGTCGAAGTTGCCGCGTCGTCGAGCGAGGTGGCCAAGCGAGCTTGTAAACAAAATAAAATGGAGAGACCGAGAGCCCGGTATGGTGTAGTATGTATTAGATGAGGTAGGGTATATGAAAAAGTAAGTATTATACTCACAAGCATGGGTTGCCGTCCAGGCAACCACTACATAGGCAGGTGGGGAGATTAGACCTGTCCCCACTCAGGATTAAGATGTCGCTCTCTGAAAGAAGGAAAAAAGGGGGCAACGCCCTTCCACCAAGGGTGAAACAATCGATGTAGCGAAGTACAGAGGCGCCAATAGGATAAAACACACTAAAAAGTTTAAAAATATTCGGGTGGTGGTGGTGGACCGACCAACCCAAAAACAGACACAATGCTGTCAGTATAGTCAAACAATTTATTCGTATACTCCAAGAACAACTGCGACGCGTTTCACGGGCAAAATCCCGCTTCCTCAGGCATTAAACAACTGGAGTATCACACTATAATGCAAATGACAGAGATAACACCAAATCAGAACGCTGCATGTGTACACATGTACATGAACATTAGTGGGACAGGTATAGTATATTGCTTATAATCTATTATTAGTGTAGCTGATTTTTCGCATGTATTCATATATACCAAATAGTGTGTGGGGGTTAATATGTCGAGGGTAGAGTGGGTAGTGGTAGTGAGTAAAGTATGGAAGTTTAAATGGGGGCAAAAATTAGGGAGCAGACTATAGAATGCTTCATATAGTAGCAGGTGGGGGAGTGAACAGAAAAAGAGGCTGGGTATAAGGTGGAATAAACTGAGTGTGACCTGGGGACGGATGTGGGGTGAAAACATTAACCAGTCCTGTGTAGGAGAAATATTGTAACAAAGTTTCTTACCAGCTTGAAGTCCCGATCGGGTTTGGCACCTCTGTATTGATCTGCCCGCTCGGGACCCATTATGTAGCCGGAAATAGATTGATGGGATGGATTACAGGTGGGGAGTGGGCGTGGCAGCTGGCCGTGTTGCCTGGCTAATAATTAGTGGAAGTTTCTTCAGTCCATACCCTGGCAAGACGATTACATATGGCTCACTTGCGATGTCACATCTCTCTATACCAATATACCACATACTTTCGGACTCACAGCTTTACAACAATATCTCAGATCCAACACTATGATGCCTACAACACAGCAATCGTTCCTAATACAGTGCACTGAATTTATTCTCAATAACAATATTTTCACATTCCAGGAATCCACCTATCATCAAGTCAGCGGAGTTTCCATGGGAAGTTCGTTCTCCCCATCCTATGCGAACCTGGCCATGGGACTCCTAGAACAAATAAAATTACACCCCGACAATCCCTTCTCGGATAACATTATATTCTACAAAAGATATATAGACGATTTGATTTTCATATGGAAAGGCACCCCGGTCCTCATCCCCTCATTTATTGATTATCTGAACACCAACTCGGCGGGTCTACAATTCACCTCCCACCACAATCCTACCTCTATTGAATTTCTCGACTTAGTTTTGTATACAGATTTACATCAAATTAAAACCAAAACCTTCTTCAAACCCGTCGATGCCAACAACTACATACACTACCACAGTTTCCATCACCGCCCATGGACCAAAAACACCCCATATAGCCAATACAGAAGAATATTCCGTAATTGTACAGATATCCAACAGTATAACACTCAATCCAAAATCCTGACAACAAAATTTATGGACCGTAAATACCCAAAAAAACTCCTACGAGACGCACACCAAAAAGCAAAAAACCCCAACCCTCCAGCACCACCTCCCGACACAAAAAATAATGACATGCCCCGGTTCATAACAAAATACAGTTACCAACACCTATCCATCCGCAATATCTTGAACAATAGATGGGAGATCCTCCTCCAAGACCCCCACTTGAGACCCTCTCTACCCACAAAACCAGCTATTACATACAGACGTGCCCCCAACCTCCGTAGTATACTAGCCCCCAGCAGGTTACGCCAGCCACTACCAGACAATGCACATCCCCCCACCACCCGAACACCGGGAAGTGCCCCATGCAACCATCAGAAATGCTCAGCTTGCCAATTTGTCCTCAACACATCCACTTTTTCATCCTCAGTTACCAATACGGATTACCACATTAAAGACGCAATCATTTGCGGATCTAAATACATAATTTATGTCATCTCGTGTCCATGCCAGCTACAGTATGTGGGCAGAACCACCCAACTCGCTAGAAGCAGAGTGGGACAACATAAAAGAAATATAATAAAAAACTATCCCCTACACAGTGTATCGCGCCACTTCTCCACACACCACAACAGTAACCCTGCACAGTTCCGCATCACTTTTATTGAGTCCATTCCGCACCACTTTCCGGATTCCCTTGACTCCCTTAAAAAGAGAGAAATGTATTGGATACAAATTCTCAAAACGCTAACTCCAGACGGTCTTAACGAAGTACTGGAGAAAATTTATTAGCTCCACTCCTCAAACAATTACAGACTTCTCTTTTTAATCTGCGCTCTCTTTTTATTTGCTTTTTATTTGCTTCTCATAGTGAATTTTATCAATCTTTTATATGGATTTATTATGCATCGATTACAAATGATTATTGTCATGATTGACCCGTTATAGCATATTGCACTCCATGCCTTACATCAGTGCCTAGGTTTTATATTATATATGCTCTTATCCCTACTACTTATAGTTTTATTCATAGGAATCATTTTATGATCTTCGTTTTTTCTTTTATTATATATTTTTGTATTTTTATGCTTTATTGTATATTTATGCTTTATTGTTACATGTCATTTTGGAGCTTCGTCTATATGTCTATCTTATGGCTTTATATAACTGTCCTCCCAAAGAAATGAAGATACATGTGAACAACCTAACTAAAATATCATATATTATGACATATGCACCTTTTATTCCATACTTGGACACAAGGGGGCAGCACTCCCCCACAGGAGAATGTAACCTTATTCTGATGCAAAACGCTTAAAATCTCCCTAACTTTCCCTTCTAACACCCCCACTCCAGCAAATTCTCACCCAGTATGTCTCCCAGTTTATTCACACCCCCACTTCTCTTATTAACATCCATAAATCAATGTCCTTTCCCAACCTTCCCTAACCCAATATGGCCGCTACTGCCTCCGGCGCATGCGCGCGGTCCGCTCCCCGCCGCTGTACACCATAAGAGACCTTGCCCGCATATACACATGCGCGGCACCTAGGGACGTCGGGTGCGCGTGCGTGGTTCGCGTGGCGGCAAGACGCTACGCACACACCGCCCATCTACGTCACTACACACATCCTCCTCCACCAGCTCAGACCTTCCTCCCCGCCCACCTTCCACTAATTATTAGCCAGGCAACACGGCCAGCTGCCACGCCCACTCCCCACCTGTAATCCATCCCATCAATCTATTTCCGGCTACATAATGGGTCCCGAGCGGGCAGATCAATACAGAGGTGCCAAACCCGATCGGGACTTCAAGCTGGTAAGAAACTTTGTTACAATATTTCTCCTACACAGGACTGGTTAATGTTTTCACCCCACATCCGTCCCCAGGTCACACTCAGTTTATTCCACCTTATACCCAGCCTCTTTTTCTGTTCACTCCCCCACCTGCTACTATATGAAGCATTCTATAGTCTGCTCCCTAATTTTTGCCCCCATTTAAACTTCCATACTTTACTCACTACCACTACCCACTCTACCCTCGACATATTAACCCCCACACACTATTTGGTATATATGAATACATGCGAAAAATCAGCTACACTAATAATAGATTATAAGCAATATACTATACCTGTCCCACTAATGTTCATGTACATGTGTACACATGCAGCGTTCTGATTTGGTGTTATCTCTGTCATTTGCATTATAGTGTGATACTCCAGTTGTTTAATGCCTGAGGAAGCGGGATTTTGCCCGTGAAACGCGTCGCAGTTGTTCTTGGAGTATACGAATAAATTGTTTGACTATACTGACAGCATTGTGTCTGTTTTTGGGTTGGTCGGTCCACCACCACCACCCGAATATTTTTAAACTTTTTAGTGTGTTTTATCCTATTGGCGCCTCTGTACTTCGCTACATCGATTGTTTCACCCTTGGTGGAAGGGCGTTGCCCCCTTTTTTCCTTCTTTCAGAGAGCGACATCTTAATCCTGAGTGGGGACAGGTCTAATCTCCCCACCTGCCTATGTAGTGGTTGCCTGGACGGCAACCCATGCTTGTGAGTATAATACTTACTTTTTCATATACCCTACCTCATCTAATACATACTACACCATACCGGGCTCTCGGTCTCTCCATTTTATTTAATAAACAAAGCACACACACAGAGCCTGCAGGGGGCGTGCATAACTTGTCCCTATCACAGCAGAGGCAGCCCATTCCTCTGTGGGTTGACAAAGCTTGACAAAGAGAAGAAGATTAGATATATTACAGAGACAGTGCAACTAGAAAAGGCTGCAATAATCCAGAGCACATTAGAACAGGTATAGGAACTTATAGGATAGAAGAAATAAGGCTGAACATTTTGTTACAGAGTCTCTTTAAGATTTGAAAAAAAGAAAAAAGTTAATGCACGAGAGTGCACTACTTGTTCTCTTCCTTAGATCCCCATCACTGACCCACAGTGTTGCTGTCAGTGTTGCTTGTGAATTTTCATTTTCGCAACACAAATCCTATTTTTGAATTGAGAAAATCTTTGCAAAAAATAGCTTGTATTTGGAAAAATTATATTTTTACTGCAATATTTTTACTGTGAGTTTTTATTCCTGAAAACATGAAAAATCTATATTTTTACCTCACTATTTGCAATACCGTATATACGCGCAAATAAGCCGACCCGCATATAAGCCGAGGTACCCACTTTTCCCTCAGAAATCAGGAAAAAGTGACTGACTCGCATATAAGCCCCCCCCCCTCCCCCCCAGTATAGCCTCCTCCACAATATAAATAGCCAGATGTGCCTTCAGTATGAGGCAGCCCCTTACCAAGTATTAATAGCCAATGTGCCCCCAGGACAAGGCAGCCATTCTCCCAATAGCCGGATGCACCCCCAGGACATGGCAGCCACCCTTCTCATAGTCAGATGTGCCCCAGAACATGACACACACCCATAGCCGGATATTCCCCAGGACATGGCAGCCACCCTCCCCATAGCCAGATATTCCCCAGGACATGGCAGCCACCCCTCTCATAGCCAGATATTCCCCAGGACATGGCAGCCACCCTTCTCATAGCCAGATATTCCCCAGGACAAGGCAGCCCTTCTCCCTAGAACAGTAACAGCAACATGAGCTCAAAGCAAAGTACAGCAGCTATTCCAGCCCAAATCCCTGAGAACCATGCGGTCAACACTCATTGCATAGAATTGCAGATAGGCAGCAGAGACTCTGCACTCGCTAGCTTGTTTCCCACTGTGCCCATGCCCCCTATTCCTTATTTGTTGTAAGTGGCAATGTACTGTATCACGCAGGCAAGACCAATATAGGGTTAGAAGATTAAACAACTTCTGGTAGCAGCTCTAGCTTTCTCCCCTGCACTTTAGATTGTGTTTAGATGGGGGGAGGATGAGAGGGGAGTCTATCACTGCAACTATAGTTTATCAGCGTCATTGTAGTGTCTGGACATTTCCCGGGTCATCTTACTAATCACTTGCTGTGATGTGAGCTGCCAGCTGCTTTTAAGTGGAATGAGGTGTAAGGCCCCGTTCACACTTGCGGTTTTGTAAAAACCAGAACGGATGTCCGGACCGCACCGGATCCGGACCGGACCTAATCCGTACGGTTCCTATCCGGATCAGGTCCGGATCCGGTCGGTTTGCATCCGTTTTTCGTGCGGTATGAACACGGTTGCGGTCCGGATCCGGTTTCTTAAAGAGATAACAACCTATAAATACCTGGGGTCTGGGAGGTCAGCAGAAGCTCTGGGGTCATTGTTGGAGACAGGTGGACGTGTGGAGACCATCCGTGGATACAGAGACTGCAGTTGGGACCATGGATCCAGTCATTTTTTTACTCGTACCTGGGAATTCTCTCCTTCCTGTTGTTCACCTACTACTATGTTGGGAGAAGGCCTCACCTCCTCGTTATCAGACATATCATCAGACATGTTGCTGCCAAAGAGCTCCAGCATGAAATCCCTGCTGCTCCACTCTGTGAACGCTGGGCCCATGTGGTCCCCATCCAAAATGGCCACTAGAAAAAGCATAGGAAGTGGGGTAGAACGTCCAGTTTTTATAGCCAGTGTGTTGTGCGCTCTCCGGTTCTCATTGGTTTGTATTGGCCGGATGCAACAGTCCGGCTCCGCTCCGGATACGTCTGCCGGAGGAGCCGGACCAAAAAATAGCGCATGTTGGATCTTATGCCGGAGTCCGGATCCGGTCCGGCTCCGGTCCGGACGAAACGGACGCATGTGAACGGACGCATAGACTTTCATTGCTATGCCGTGCGTCCGTTCCTCATGCGGTCCGGCTCCGGCACGGCGATTCCGGATGGCGACCGCTAATGTGAACCGGGCCTAAAGGAGAGAGGAGGACAAAGAATGTCAGGGGAGCAGAGATATGGGAGCTGGAAGCGTAATAGGAGAGATCAACTTTGCTTTCTCTGGAACTAAGCACAGATAAGGCTCAAAAGGTAAAAGTAACTACGGCTTCCAGTACAGCTGATTCAGCCTACCTATGCGGTCCAATGTATCAGTGCAGCACCAAAGGACAGCCCAGACTGAGCTGACATAACGTGAGCATCTCTGGCTGCAGGTCTCTGTCATAGATCTTTAAATCATCAAGCCGACAAGTACTAGTGTTGTCCGGATCATAAACGATTCGGATCTTTGATCCGAATCTATTTTGTGAGTCAAATCATCCGAATCATAAAAATGAGTGATTCGATCACAAAGGGGGCGGGGCCAGGAGCGACACGCCCCCCCTCTCAGCGGGCAGCGGGGTCCTGGAAGCAGAGCAGAGATGGATCGCTCTGTTGGATGGGAGGCAGCCTTGCAGGGAGACAGGTAGATGAGAGAGAGGGGACATGGGTGCCACTGCCAGATATGTGTAGAGCACACATACTGGCTATAACGTGCTGCTGATTATAGGCTGGCTGTTCCGTAGTTGTGCACAGTGAACACATTGGAAACTTTTGGCACAGCTCAGTAACGTTACAGGTAGCATGCTGGGCTAGGACAGGGCAGGCACTGTGATTGCTGTGCAATATGATCCTCTTGCACTGCTCTATACAGCTGCACTTCACTTCTGGGAACGCTTTGGGGAATGGGAGTTGGGAGTATACAGATGAACATATAGGTGAAATATATGTAAAGCAGCATGTGGGTATTGCGTGCAAACAAACATTTCTGCTCTCTGCTCGTCCCTCCTCCCTTCTCTGTCCACTCCCTGCCCTTTGTGCATCTTCTCCCCTTCTCTGCGTGTCCACCCCCCTACCCTTCTCCTGTCCTGCTAGTCATTTCACCCCCGAATGCTTCCCTTGTCAAATGATCCGAGATTCGGATCAAAGATCCGGATCTTTTCAATGATCCGATTCGAATCATCCGGATCATTGAAAAGATCCGAACTTCGCATCTCTAACAAGTACATCATCCGTCCGGAAGAGGGGCGGGTCTCTCACGTTGGAACACATACCATATTTACACATGTAGAGGGGGATGAGGGGCAGGACACACGCTGAAAACAAGCTGCCAAGTGCAGGATCACTAGTTTATGATCCTTCACTGTCCGTGTTTCTCCACTTGCTCGCATAGAAGCCAAGGAGGTAACTTTTCAGCACATTTTTTGTGCTGAAAAATTCGGCTTGCATGCGAGTATATATACGGTATATTTGCAAAATATATTGAAACTTATTTTCAAATTTTCATTTGAAAATCAAATTTAACATTTTGTTTGCAAAAAAATAATGTGAAAAGAATATTACAATTTTCACTCATCACTAGTTGCTATCTCAGAAATGGATCCTGTTGGTCCATTTGCACTGTAGTGCAGGTATTTTACTTTACGATACCTACCTTCCCTAAATTAGCTCCAAACAGAATAAAATACAATAAACAAAGTTGAGATATCATAGCTTGGTAGAATAGCAGCATTTAATGAGAAAAAAAACACAGACTGGAATACAATAAGTTACCCCCTCGGCTTAAATGCGAGTCGGTGGAGCAGAACAGATGGGGAGCAGGTTTTGTTACTGGCTCCCTGCTGTGTCCGTGCCCCCTGTCCCCTGCAACATGGTGTGCAGAGTACGCTGCTCAGGACTACCTGTGTCCCCTGGCTTGTGGAGCAGAGTGTACAAGCAATGTGTCAGCGATAGAATGATTGAGGATTCTTCCTGTGTGGCAATTGCTGTGTCTTATATCTATGATGCCATCTAGTGGGGCCTTGAGACACAGCTGTTTCATCCTTGTGGCACATCTGGCTATGGGGAGGGGAGCTGACAAGTACTGGGAGCACATCTGGCTACTGGGGAGGGGGCTATACTGTGGAGGGGGCTTATACGCGAGTCAATCACTTTTCATGGTTTCTGAGGGAAAAATGGCTGCCTTGGCTTATGCAAGTATATACGATACTTTGAATACCACAAAACAAAGGGGGGATAGCCTAGCCTTCTCTTAAAAGTATCAAATGATCGGTGGCAAAATACTACTGGGAAAAAGTAGGCCCCAGTGATAAGCGCAAATTTAGCATAATCGTAAACTTGCATTGTAATTCGCAATTACGATGCAAAATCGTAATGTAAAATTTCTAGAAAATATGTAATTAATTTATTTTGCATGTAAATGTAATCCATCCATAGCTTTGCGAAATTACCCAAAATTTCAAGTAATTTTATACCAACTTAAGCGGTTAATAGCAATCATCATCAAAAAGGGCAACTGAAGTGAGGGCGATATTAAGGCTGCCATATTTATTTCCTTTTAAGCAATACCAGTTGCCTGGCAGTCCTGCTGACCCTCTGCCTCAAATCCGTTTAACTATATGCCCTAAACAAGCATGCAGCAGATCAAATGTTTCCAACATTATTGTTAGATCTGACAGGATTAGATGCATGCTTGTTTCTGGTGTGATTCAGACACTGCTGCAGCCAAATAGATCAGCAGGACTGCCAGGCAGCTGGTATTGTTTAAAAGGAAATGAGTATGGCAGTCTCCATATCCCTCTTGTTACAGTTGTCCTTTAAAGTGAACATCCGGACTAAAAATCTTCTCAGCAGAACTGAAAAGGTGTCATACTCACCATCGGGGTCCTCCTCGGAGCTCTCGAGGGCGTCCTCTAGTGCGCACGCGCGGGGGCTCTCTGGTCCTTGTAGTCCCTCTTCCTGCACGGCGTTTGGCGCGGTGCGCATGCGCACAGTACTGTGCGCGCGCGCTCTGCGCATGCGCAGATCGCTAATTTCGGCGCCAATACACAGTATAAAAGCAGCACTGCCCCTAACTGCAGTGCTGCTCATTCTGATCAGTTTGGCTAGCCTGTTGGTGAACCGTTGTTCCAGTTCTACTGAAATCCTGATCTGATCTCCTGTTGTGACCCCGGCTTGTGACCCCGACTACTCCTGATCTCCGCCTGCCCTGACCTTTGGCTTGTCTTCTGGATTACCGTTGTCTGCTGCCTGCCCTGACCCCTGGCTTGTGACCCCGACTACTCCTGATCTCCGCCTGTCCCGACCTCTTGGCTTGTGACCCCGATTTACGCTGATCTCTGTTTGCCTGGACTTCCGGCTCTCGTCTGACCACGCTGGCTCCACAATTAGTGTCTCTGTTCTCCCAACCACTTGCTGAGGCGTTCCCAGTAGTGACCTGGTAGGGCACTAGGCAGCGAAGTTCCACATTCCCCTCCTGGGAGTGTGGTCCTGCATCCCCCTCAAGGGGGTGTGGGTGAAGACCCGTGGTCACCTAGACTCCACTACTGGGTAAAGTCTCTTCCATCGTGGGAAGGTCAACAGGGACTGAAGAGAAGTTCCAGTCAGTTCCTAACAGTAACGAGCAGCCACAATGGACACTAGTGGAGCTCGTACCCCGGTGGAGATCCTGTACGACCTGGTTACCCAACTTCGAGTCTCCATGGACGAAGTACAGAAAGGATACCAGGAGATCCGCGACCAACTGCGTGCCCCTGCTCCTGTCTTGGTTCCTCCTGCAGTTCCTGCTCAGGCAGCTGTTCCTCCAGCTCATAACAAACCCGCTCCGGGCCTAGGAGAGGGAGCCGCAGCGTTGCTTCCAGAGCCCAAGTTACCTTTACCGGAACGGTTTTCAGGGGATCGATCCAAATTCAGATGGTTCCAGAGTGCTTGCCGGCTTCACTTTTCGCTTTTGCCTCGCACCTTTGCTAACGAGGAGATCAAAGTGGGAGCAGTCATCTCCCTCCTGCAAGGAGAACCCCAGGCATGGGCCCTTCGCCTGGTGGAACAGCGGCACCCGGCTTTACTGACCCTCGACACCTTTTTTGAGACTATGTCTGAGGTCTTTGATGATCCAGGAAGAGCGGCGTCAGCTGAAAACGCGCTCCAAGCCCTGCGACAAGGAAGGAGACCTGTCGAGGACTATGTCTTGGACTTCCGTCGCTGGGAGGCAGATGTCGACTGGAATGACTCCGCTCTGAGCTTTCAGTTTCGCCAGGGTCTCTCAGAAGCCCTTAAAGATGAACTAGCCAGGGTTGGGGTACCAGACACTCTAAAGGAGCTCATTCGTCTCTCTATTCAAATAGACAGAAGACTGAGGGAGAGACGAGACGAACGCTCCGGTTCAGTCAGACCGGCCTGGAATATACCTACTCCCAAGACTTTGTCTGCTCCGATACCTCCCGTTCCTGTGACTTCGGACGAGCCGGAACCCATGCAGATTGGCCTTGCCCGACCAGCTATTTCACAAGAGGAGAGGCAACGTCGGAGATCATCCAACTTGTGTATGTACTGTGGGGCCTCCGGACACTTCCGCAACAATTGCCCAGTCAGACCATCTGGTGAGCCTGAATTAGTGGTGTGTGCTAGTGGTTTTTCTGTTCCTCCACTGGCCTCCTCTCATGTCCCGCTTACTCTCTCATTACAGGGCCCACACGGAGAGACCGCAACTATTGAGGCCATAGTGGATTCGGGAGCCTGCTCTTGTTTCCTGGATGTTCAACTGGCACAGCAATTACTCCTCCCTGTCCGCCGCAAGAGTCAACCTTTATCCATTCAGTTGGCAGATGGATCTGCTATTTGCTCAGGTCCCATTATCTCCGAGACACTACCACTCCTTGTTTCCATCCAGGGAGAACATCAAGAATACTTGAGTTTCGACCTTCTGCCTTCTCCCCTGTTTCCGGTCATCCTGGGGATGCCCTGGCTGAGGACTCACAACCCTATTATTAATTGGGTTTCTCGTGAAGTTTCCTTCAGTTCCAACTACTGTCTTCGTTCTTGTTTCCCTCGAGCTGGGTCCTTGTTCTGTATGGACTCACCCAAGAAGGACATTATACCAAGGGTCTATCACGACTTCCTAGATGTCTTCGACAAGTCCAAGGCGGATGCTCTTCCACCACACCGCCCATATGACTGTCCGATTGACCTCCAGCCAGGTGCTCCCATCCCTTTCGGCAGAACCTATCCATTATCAGAACCCGAAACCCAGATCCTCAAGGAGTACATAGAGGAAAATATCAAAAAGGGGTTCATCCGACCTTCTACGTCCCCCGCTGGGGCCGGGATTTTCTTTGTTGAAAAAAAGGATGGTTCCCTTCGTCCGTGCATCGATTATCGGGATCTGAACAAGATAACCATTAAGAACCGATACCCTCTACCTTTGATGCCTGATTTGTTTCAGCGACTTGGATCAGCCTGCATCTTTTCCAAGCTTGACTTGAGAGGGGCCTACAACCTGATCAGGATCCGAAAAGGAGATGAGTGGAAGACGGCTTTCCGTTCTCGTTTCGGACATTTTGAGTACCTTGTGATGCCGTTTGGCTTGTGTAATGCTCCAGCCACTTTTCAACACTTCGTCAATGATATCTTCAGGGATTATATTGACAACTTCATGGTGGTCTATCTAGATGACATCCTTATCTTCTCACCTTCTCAGGAGGTCCATCATAGCCATGTAAAACGGGTCTTGGCCCGTCTCCGAACCCATGGACTTTACGCTAAGCCCGAGAAGTGTGAGTTTCATAAGACTAACATCCAGTTTCTGGGTCTAAAGATTTCTCCGGGAGGAGTGGAGATGGATCCCCAGAAGGTCTCGGCGATCCTTGACTGGCCGGTACCTGCTGATAGGAAGGCCATACAACGTTTCATTGGATTCGCCAACTTTTACAGACGTTTCATCAAAAATTTCTCACGGATTGTAGCAGCCATCACTCAGTTGACCAGTACCCGTCAGCCCTTCCGCTGGACTCCAGAAGCCCAGTCAGCTTTTGAAAGATTAAAGTCGTGCTTCACTTCAGCACCCATCCTTAAACACCCCAATCCCACCAAAGCCTTCGTCTTGGAGGTAGACGCCTCCGAAGTTGCTATTGGAGCAATCCTCTCCCAACGCTTCGGTCCTAAGGCTGTCCTCCATCCAGTTGCCTTCTTCTCCCGGAAATTGAGTCCTTCAGAAAGGAATTATGACGTGGCGGATCGGGAACTCTTGGCCATTAAGGCAGCTCTGGAGGAGTGGCGATACCTTCTCGAAGGGGCTGAACATCCCATACTGGTACTTACAGACCATAAAAACCTAGAGTACCTCAGGACTGCTAAGAGACTCCGACCACGTCAGGCTAGGTGGTCACTCTTCTTCTCCAGGTTTACCTTCCACTTGACCTACCGTCCCGGATCCAAAAATATAAAGCCAGACGCATTGTCCCGCATGTACCAGTCCGAGTCAGGCCCTGAGTCATCACCTGAGAACATCCTGTCTCCACAGCATTTCCTGCTCCTGCATTCCAACCTGATGGATTCTATCAGACAAGCATCCGCGGGCCTGAGCTTGCCCCCGGATTTACCACTTAAAGAAGGACTCTACTTATTTCAAGGGAAGATCTTTGTACCCTCCGAGACTCGCTTGTCAGTCCTGCAAGCTTGTCATGACAATCAACTGGCTGGCCACTTTGGGGTTCATAAGACGCAAGACCTAGTACAGAGGAACTTCTGGTGGCCTGAACTATCTAAGGACTGCAAGTCATACGTGGCCTCTTGTGAGGTTTGTGCCCGTTCCAAAACCACTCGGGGCCGACCATGGGGTCTTCTGAAACCTCTTCCGGTGCCAACACAACCTTGGAAAGACATCGCAATGGATTTCGTGGTGGATCTGCCACCTTCAGAGGGGTTTACTACTATACTAGTCATTGTTGACCGTTTTTCCAAAATGGCTCACTTCCTGCCGTTCAAACATGTTCCGTCTGCTGCAGAGACAGCTCAAGCTTTCGTGAGAGAAATTGTCAGACTCCACGGTTTACCTGAGGACATCGTGTCTGACCGGGGCACCCAGTTAACTTCCAAATTCTGGCAAGAACTCTGTAGGGGTCTGGGAATTAGGGTCTCCCTTTCTTCGGGTTACCATCCACAGTCCAACGGACAAACTGAAAGGACAAACCAGACCCTGGAGCAGTATATAAGGTGCTTTACTTCAGCCTCTCAGGACGATTGGTACCCACTGTTGGCCACGGCAGAATTTGCATACAATAATTCCATTCATACCTCTACTCAGCAGTCACCTTTTTTCATCAACTACGGTTATCATCCTTCATTCTTACCTGATGTGAATTTTACCTCTGTCTGTCCCGGAGCCCAAGAAAGGATTTCTGCCATTAATGACAATATCAACACTGTCCATAATACTTTAAAACAGGCCCAGGAGAAGGGGAAAAGGTTTGCTGACCGTCGACGGAAAGAGAGTCCAGTCTTTGCCCCCGGAGACCTGGTCTGGCTCTCCACCGCGAACCTTAAGCTGCGTTGTGCCTCCAAGAAGCTGGCGCCCAGGTACATTGGGCCTTTCCCGGTATCCAAACAAATCAACCCAGTAGCGTTCAAACTTACTTTGCCTACTTCACTCCGGGTGCATCCCGTGTTCCACGTCTCCAGTTTGAAGAAGGTGATTCCAAATAGCTTCCCAGGCCGCTCCTCGGATCCACCACAACCAGTTTTGATTGACGGTATGGAAGAATTTGAGGTGGAGAAGATACTGGACAGCAGAAGAATTAGACAGTCGCTTCAGTATCTCATCAAATGGAGGGGATTTGGCCTGGAAGAGAACTCATGGGAGCCTGCCCGAAATGTACATGCCCCTAGATTGGTCAAACAATTCCACAAGAGATTCCCTGGCAAACCTGGTCCTAGGGGCACCCGGAGGTTGCCCCTGGGAGGGGGGCAATGTCATACTCACCATCGGGGTCCTCCTCGGAGCTCTCGAGGGCGTCCTCTAGTGCGCACGCGCGGGGGCTCTCTGGTCCTTGTAGTCCCTCTTCCTGCACGGCGTTTGGCCCTGCGCGCGGTGCGCATGCGCACAGTACTGTGCGCGCGCGCTCTGCGCATTTCGGCGCCAATACACAGTATAAAAGCAGCACTGCCCCTAACTGCAGTGCTGCTAGTTCTGATCAGTTTGGCTAGCCTGTTGGTGAACCGTTGTTCCAGTTCTACTGATATCCTGATCTGATCTCCTGTTGTGACCCCGGCTTGTGACCCTGACTACTCCTGATCTCCGCCTGCCCTGACCTTTGGCTTGTCTTCTGGATTACCGTTGTCTGCTGCCTGCCCTGACCCCTGGCTTGTGACCCCGACTACTCCTGATCTCCGCCTGCCCCGACCTCTTGGCTTGTGACCCCGATTTACGCTGATCTCTGTTTGCCTGGACTTCCGGATCTCGTCTGACCACGCTGGCTCCACAATTAGTGTCTCTGTTCTCCCAACCACTTGCTGAGGCGATTCCAGTAGTGACCTGGTAGGGCACTAGGCAGCGAAGTCCCACATTCCCCTCCTGGGAGTGTGGTCCTGCATCCCCCTCAAGGGGGTGTGGGTGAAGACCCGTGGTCACCTAGACTCCACTACTGGGTAAAGTCTCTTCCATCGTGGGAAGGTCAACAGGGACTGAAGAGAAGTTCCAGTCAGTTCCTAACAAAAGGCTTGGTGTTTCTTTAACAATTTCACAGCATCAGAACTTTGTTTTTCTTACCAAAGCATCATTTTTAGCTAAGCTCCACCCATTTGTTTCCTGATGCTGTGCAAAGCATGATGGGATTTCCTATGTTGTTATTCACATTGCCTAGCAACTGGGAGGGGTGATCAGGACACAGGATAGTTGGAACTGTGTCTTATGCTCCCTGTCACCTCTTTTCAACCAAAAAGATGGCTGCCCTCATGAAATCAAACATTTGCGTTTTCTTTTAAAACAGGGTGGGTAAGAGACTATATTACTGTGAGGATCTGCGTGGCTGCCTGCGCAGGCAGGCAGCCTTTTGACCACTGTTCAGGTCTGCATTCTGCAGGTCTCTGGAAGAGAGACCTTTTGTCAGTATTGCAGCTTGCTCCTGAGGAATTTGCATGTTTGTCATGCAGATTGCTTAGCCACATCCTTTGTAGGCTTGCTCTATAAATACTATGTGATATCACAGACCTGGGCTGGTCATAAGAGTTAGTCCTTTGGAACACTCGCCTGGAGTGTCAGCCTTGCTCTTTGTTTGAAGATTAGCCTAGAGTAATTCCTGGGACTGCACTAGGCAGGTTTCCCTAGTGCAGTTAGGATTGCTTATCTGTTTTGTTTGTCTGTTGCGATTGTCCTGTCCCAGCGGTGGTCGACAGGAAATCGTTCTGTGTGTCTAGGTGCTAACCGGAACAGCGGTTGTTACTGGTAGCCCCTTTTGATCTGTTTTCTGGATCGCACCAGCCTCTTGCGCTAGTGCTGTGGATCCTTCTGGTCTGCTACTCTGTACTTGGATCGCACTAGCATCTTGCGCTAGCGCTGTGGATCCTTCTGTTCTGACTTCCTGGATCGCACTAGCCACTTTCGCTAGTGCTGTGGATCCTATCTCTCGCTTGTTCATGTTTTCGTGTGTCTGTCTTGTCTGCTACGAACGCTTGCTGGAGGCTCGGTGAGGTAACCGTTAAGCAAGCGCTCGCGTCCTCTGTTTTATGTTTGTCTGTCGGTGGTTAGTTAGGCGTGCTTGTCCCTGTTGTGCTTATCACGCGGGGTCCGCGCATAAACGCGTACACTGTTGCGAATGAGTGCGGTGTTCGCGTTTAGCTAGCGTTTGTTATTTTCCGTATCTCCTCATTGTATGATTTCCTGTGCCTTTGCTACTCTCGTGCTCTGCCTTGCTGTAGCCTTGTGTCACCTCTGGCAATCGCCTCTCTCGCGATTGCGTTCCTACTTCATATCTGCTGTTGTGTATGCACCGTCGCGGGTTGGCGACTATTTTGGTGCACACACATACAGTCTGTCCCTGTGCTCATTCTCTTCCGCAATTGCTTCTCTTGCGATTGCGTTCTCACTTGGTTTCTTCTGTTGTGTGTCCACCGTCGCAGGTGGCGGCTAGTTTGGTGAACACACCCTCTGTCACTTTGATCTCTCCCTTTCAGGGCTATCTTGCCCTGCGTTTCTGCCCTTCGTACAATTCCTGTCTGGCGTGTGTGGCAGGGCAGAGGAGCCGTTCCTTTGCACTCCACAGCTCCCCCTGTCAACAGGAATTTCCCTCTACAGGTGCATTGCACCTTTTGCTGGGTTCCCGCAAATTATACGCTTGTGGAGGATTTCCGCAGTGTCAGCGCACGTCTTGTGCGCTGATCACGGAGAGAATTCCACAATCGTTACAGTTACCTATCTATTTTAATTAACATAACTAATGTAACTTAATAACAGTATGTTTGTTTAGGCTGAAGTTCCTCTTTAAGAGGAATATTGGGAACGAGTAAAAAAAAATAATTTTTCAAAACGACCTTGTAGTTTTTGAGATAATTGATTTTGAAAATGTAAAAGAAAATGATTTTTAAACACAGAAAAATAAAAGTTTAAAAACCCTTTTTTCCTTTGGATTTTCATAACTGATTATCTCAAAACCTATAAATTCTTTTAAAAAATGTTGCATAATTCCCTGAAATTACAGATGGGTTATTTAAAATCAATTGCATGTAATTACGTATGGCCATAATTGCAAAAAAATAGAAATTTTGCGTAATAATAATTAGCAGATTAAGATCATCACTATCAAACATGTAGAGATAAACTATTACAAAGGGAGATCCAGTTAATAGAAAGCAAAAGTAAACAACCAAGATTGTCACTTTTGCCATAGTGTCAGAAGATGCCAGCTAATAAACAAAGTGAATTCTGATAATCTTCGTTTACCAATGAAATCCAATATATAGGGTTTGAAGAACATGGATACAAGTATTATAGTGGTTATAACTCAATGAACGATGTTGTTATACTATGAGGTCCTACACTTGTCTAGCACAATTCCAGTACAGAGGATCCTCAAGGGGGTGGTGCTCAAATTTGAAAAAGGGGCCTCAATCAATCAATCACTTGTGCTAAATTGTGTGTAATGCTGGGATTACACATTACGTTTTTCGCGTTCGATTCTGCACGCGATCTATTAGCCATTCGATTTTTTGCTCAATTCTCTTGTCTTCCATTCGTTTTTCTTATCTTTTTTCCATCCACTTCTATGAGAAATCGAGCGGAACAACGGACATGTCGGAATTTTATCATCGAAGGCATCTATTGGAACGATTCTTCGCAAAAACGTAACGTGTACTCCCAGCATTAGGCAGTCTTTGCCCCACCCCCTTCTTTTATAGCAGTATAAAGGTGGCCACTAATGATCCAATTTCTAGCGAAAAATCGTTCGAGCGATCAGAAATTCTGATTGGAAGTGAAATCGTTCACTACGCCATCAACGAACCAATCTTTGCTTCCTATCTATCACAACCAACAAGAAAATTCAAATTTTGGTTTGACGAAAATCCAATCTAACGACTGATTTTATAATCGTCTGTAATTGACTGTGCTCATCAACGGAGATTATTTACAACCAACCTGATCAGAATTTCTGATCGCTCAAACGATTTTTCGCTAGAAATTTGACCATTAGTGGCCACCTTAATGAAGACTTTGTGTCTCCTTCCTACCAAGTACGGCCATAGTACAGTTTGTGTCAAGCTGCAGTGGGTAACAAGGTTCAGTTTGTGTTAAATTGTAGTGGATGCTAAGTCATGTTGGGTGGTAATTTGCAGTGGGTGCTAAGCAGTATTGGGTGCTGAATGAGTAGCAGATGGTGCGAAACAGTAGTGGGTGCCATGTGAGTGCTAATTGGTACAGGGAGCCATGTGGGTGCTGGCTATAGGCCAAGAGTGGGTACTGGGTGTATGTAAGTGCAATGGGCAGGACATGAGTGAATAGTGAGTGTCATGTGGTGTCTGGATGTGTGCCATGGGAGAGTACTGGGTGTCATATGGGTTCAGGCTACGGGTGGGTACTAGGTGCTATGTGCATGCGGACCATGGAAGGGCGCAAGGTGCTTATAATGGCTAGATCCTGGGTACCATGTGTATACAGACCATGAAGGGTATTTGGTGCCATGTAGGTGCTGGCATAGATGGGTATTGGGTGTCATATGGGAGCTGGTTACTAGGCATATGGTATACTAAATCCCATGTGGTAGTCAAGTGCTGGCTACGATGGGAGCTTGGTGTTGTGTGAGTACTGAGTGCCATGTGGGTTTGGGTGTTGATTATGGGAGTATTGGTTGTCATGTGGATCCTAGTTGCAAGTACTGGGTGCCAAGTGGGTACTGGGAGTGAGTACAGGGTGCCATGTGCATGATGGGTGCTGACTAGGGGGGTATTGGTTGTCATGTGGGTGCCAAATGCAGATGCTGGGTACCATGTGGGTTCTGGGTGCAGGCAAAGGATATCATGTGGGTTCTTCTGGCTATGGGTGACTATTACAGTGGGTTGCAAAAGTATTCGGCCCCCTTGAAGTTTTCCACATTTTGTCACATTACTGCCACAAACATGAATCAATTTTATTGGAATTCCAGGTGAAAGACCAATACAAAGTGGTGCATACGTGAGAAGTGGAACGAAAATCATACATGATTCCAAACATTTTTTACAAATAAATAACTGCAAATAACTGCAAAGTGGGGTGTGCGTAATTATTTGACCCCCTGAGTCAATACTTTGTAGAACCACCTTTTGCTGCAATTACAGCTGCCAGTCTTTTAGGGTACGTCTCTACCAGCTTTGCACATCTAGAGACTGAAATCCTTGCCCATTCTTCTTTGCAAAACAGCTCCAGCTCAGTCAGATTAGATGGACAGCGTTTGTGAACAGCAGTTTTCAGATCTTGCCACAGATTCTCGATTGGATTTAGATCTGGACTTTGACTGGGCCGTTCTAACACATAGATATGTTTTGTTTTAAACCATTCCATTGGCGTGTATCAAAAAAGGGCGCCTGGAAAAAAGGGCACGGGGTATAGCCGAAATTTTAAGTTTGAATGCAAAACCATATTTTTATTTTAACTGTAGGCTCACACAGATCTCTCCCTATCCCTATCCCTAACCCCTCTTTGTTTAAATATATATAATTTAATAAATTGTATATATTACATATATTGTGCTGTAACTATACCTAACCTTACTCTCACACAGAGCCCTCCATGTACCTATCCCTAACCCCTAGACCCCCCTGGTGGTGCCTAACCCTAAGACCCCCCCTGGTGGTGCCTAACCCTAAGACCCCCCTGGTGGTGCCTAACCCTAAGACCCCCCTGGTGGTGCCTAACCCTAAGACCCCCCTGGTGGTGCCTAACCCTAAGACCCCCCCCCCCCCCCCGGTGGTGCCTAACCCTAAGACCCCCCCCCGGTGGTGCCTAACCCTAAGACCCCCCCTGGTTGGTGCCTAACCCTAAGACCCCCCTGGTGGTGCCTAACCCTAAGACCCCCCTGGTGGTGCCTAACCCTAAGACCCCCCTGGTGGTGCCTAACCCTAAGACCTCCCTGGTGGGGCCTAACCCTAAGACCCCCCTGGTGGTGCCTAACCCTAAGACCCCCCCCTGGTTGGTGCCTAACCCTAAGACCCCCCCTGGTTGGTGCCTAACCCTAAGACCCCCCTGGTGGTGCCTAACCCTAAGACCCCCCCTGGTGGTGCCTATTCCTAAGACCCCCCTGGTGGTGCCTAACCCTAACCACCCCCTGATTGTGTATATTATACTGTAACTATACCTAACCCTCCCTGTACCTATCCCTAACCCCTAGACCCCCCTGGTAATGCCTAAACCTAACCATCCCCACCGCACAAACACCCTAAACACATATAAACAATAATATATTTAATCCTTAAAATACTTCTCTACAAATAACATGAATAAAATAATTTATATATTTGTAATAGAATAAATAGCCTTAAAATAGCCTTAAAATCACATATACATTAATATTATAAATAGAGAAAAGTATATATAAATATATACAATACAATAGATAGCCTTACAATCATGTACGCATTAGAAAACTTAAAATAACAGTAACATTAAAAGCGATATTTTAGTAACCATAATCAACGCATTATAAGTGTAAAAACAACCTTAAAATAACAGTAATATTAAAAGCGATATTTTAGTAACTATAATGAACGCATTATAAGTGTAAAAACAAAGTTAATACCAAAAGCGCCGTATTTCTAATACAATAAGGTTGAAACCGGTATTTACGCATTATACATATGAAAACAAATTTTTAAATGATCAAAGTAGTGTAAACGAAAATTTAGTTGCTATACTTTTGTAAGCGAAATTTTAAAACTAAAAAAATAAGTAAAAACTGATAGTAGCGAAATTTAAAAACGAAAAAATAAGTATAACACAAACTCAAAACGAACTTGTAAACGATATTTGTTATAAACCTTATTCTGTAAACGAAAACTTTTGTTAACACGATCCCTGTAACCGCTATTTCTCGGGCGCCCTTTTTTCCTGTCGGGTGCCAAATAGCCGATATTTTGCATTGTAGTCTATGGCGGTGCCCTTTTTGTCCACTATCCCTGTGCGCCCTTTTTTACTAGCACCATTCCATTGTTGCCCTGGCGTTATGTTTACGGTCATTGTCCTGCTGGAAGGTGAACCTCCGCCCCAGTCTCAAGTCTTTTGCAGTCTCCAAGAGGTTTTCTTCCAAGTTTGCCCTGTATTTGGCTCCATGCATCTTCCCATCAACTCTGTCCCTGCTGAAGAGATGCACCCCCTGAGCATGATGCTGCCACCACCATATTTGACAGTGGGGATGGTGTGTTCAGAGTGATGTGCAGTGTTAGTTTTCTGCCACACATAGGACTTGATTCACAAAAGAGTGCTAACTGTTAGCACGGCCGTTTTCGCGCGGATTTTCGCATTGCGCGTTCGCGAATTTTCACGCGAAACGATAACGTTTTTGCGCTGAAACATGAAATCAATATCGTTTTCGTGTGAAAATTCGCGTTTCCGGGCGAAAACGTTATCGTTTCACGCGAAAATTCGCGATTGCGCACAATGCGAAAACGGCCGTGCTAACAGTTAGCACTCTTTTGTGAATCAAGCCCATAGTGTTTTGCATTTTGGCCAAAAAGTTCCATTTTGGTCTCATCTGACCAGAGCACCTTCTTCCACATGTTTTCTGTGTCCCCCACATGGCTTGTGGCAAACTGCAAACGGGACTTCTTATGCTTTCTGTTAACAATGCCATTCTTCTTGCCACTCTTCCATAAAGGCCAACTTTGTACAGTGCATGACTAATAGTTGTCCTATGGACAGAGTCTCCCACCTGAGCTGCAGTTCGTCCAGAGTCACCATGGGCCTCTTGACTGCATTTCTGATCAGCGCTCTCCTTGTTCGGCCTGTGAGTTTAGGTGGATGGCCTTGTCTTGGTAGGTTTACAGTTGTGCCATACTCCTTCCATTTCTGAATGATCGCTTGAACAGTGCTCCGTGGGATGTTCAAGGCTTTGGAAATCTTTTTGTAGCCTAAGCCTGCTTTAAATTTCTCAATAACTTGATCCCTGACCTGTCTGGTGTGTTCTTTGGACTTCACGGTGTTGTTGCTCCCAATATTCTCTTAGACAACCTCTGAGGCCGTCACAGAGCAGCTGTATTTGTACTGACATTAGATTACACACAGGTGCACTCTGTTTAGTCATTAGCACTCATCAGGCAATGTCTTTAGGCAACTGACTGCACTCAGATCAAAGGGGGCCGAATAATTATGCACACACCACTTTGCAGTTATTTATTTGTAAAAAATGTTTGGAATCATGTATGATTTGCGTTCCACTTCTCACGTGTACACCACTTTGTATTGGTCTTTCACGTGGAATTCCAATAAAATTGATTCATGTTTGTGGTAGTAATATGACAAAATTTGGAAAACTTCAAGGGGGCCAAATACTTTTGCAACCCACTGTATATATCAAGTTTGTTTAGATTGCAGGAAATCAGTGCCTTGTGAGTTCTGGATGCATGTACTGGAAGTCATGTGAATAATTGGTGTGGGTAGTGGCGCCAAGTAAAGACTTGGTGTGGCTGGAACTACAGTAGGATCACTGTTAGAGTGCTGTGTGCAGGTACTGGATGTCACATGGGTGCAAATACTTGGTGCCATGCCTGTACTGGGTACTGGCTATGGGTGAGCATTGTGTGTCATATGGGTTCTGAGTGCAGGTACTTTGGGTGCAGGTACAGGTTATGTGGGTGCTGGGTGCAGATAGTGAGTGCCATGTGGAGGCTGTGTGCAGGTGTGAGTACTGGATGTCATGTCGGGGCTGGGTGTAGGTACTGTGCCATGTGGGTGCAAGTACTGGGTGCCAGCTATAGGGGTAAGGGGTAAATGTACTGGGTGTCATGTGGCTACTCGATACGTACTTTAGTATGAAGTGCATTATAGAGGCCAAATATGAGTATTGGATGCAATGTGTATGTATGTGTGTGTGTGTGTGTGTGTGTGGGGGGGGGGGGGGGTCGTCTGCATATCATGTGGGTTCTTGGCGCAAGTACTGGGTGCCAGCTATAGGTGTAGGAGTACTGAGTGCCATGTGTGTGCTTGCCATGGGGAGGGGTACTGGCTGGGTGTAATGTTGTAAGCAGGTTCTGGGTGACATGTGAATGCTTGCTATAGTTGGAGCTACTAGCTGAGTGTAATGTGGGCAGGGCCGGATTTGTAGTTTGCACCGCCCAAGGCACAAAGCCTCAATTCACTAACCTTAACTCCTGTCTTTAATAACTCTTCTTAGCTGTTTTACAGTTATCACAATTATATCACCATGGTGATAACTGTAAAACAGCTCAGAAGAGTTATTAAAGACAGGAGTTAAGGTTAGTGAATTGAGGCCATTTAATGTCACCAACCGCTCTACCCCCCCCTACCCCCTCCTCAATATAACAACATCCTCACCAACTACCCACACCAAACACAAACATTCTCTCACAATAAACCAGAATTTTTCAGAAATACATATACCACCTGGGGGGCTGCATAAGTAAAGCTGGATCATTAGTATTTATATAGCGAAAAGAGCTTTACATAAAGTGTGTGTATATATATATATATTCCTGTCACTAACTGTCCCTCAGAGGAGCTCATAATCGTAGTTTAGGGCCAATGTTTTTTAAGGGAAAGACAATTAACTTATCTGTATGTTTTTGGGATGTGGGAAGAAACTTGTATGTCCAGAGGAATCCCACACAGACAAGGGTAGAACATACAAACTCCATGCAAATAGTCCCCTGGCTGGGGTTTGAGCTAGGAACCTAGTGCTGCAAGGTAGGAGTGGTAACCACTCCTTCGCCATGCTTTCCCCATATAAATATATAGGTAATTACCTCACTAGTGGAAAACCTCTGGATGGTCCTGAGGCTTCCCAGGGATTCTTGCACCCCACCATGCCAGTGCTGGGTCCCTTGGTTTTTTCAGTGTCCACTATGGAGATGCTCAGGACATTCGCCCAGAGAGGGACGGAGTGCTGTAATGGTAAAGAGTAAGAAGATGCAGGAAATCTCAGTACTATCCAGAAGTGTCCCTAATGAGGTAGCTATGTACATACCTTCCAACGTTTTGAGATGAGAAAAAGAGACACTTAAGCCATGCCCCTGGCCACGCCCTCACCACGCCTCTAGTCACGCATACCATAAAGATTTCATAAGAAAACTATGTTGGTTTATAATTCAAACCACACTGATTCTTTCTATCCTGGTTCATTTTCCTTCATATTAACATTTTAAAATTAGTACTATATCAATTTAAAGGTTGGGAATAAAGTTTAGAGTCAATCAAACACATTTTTAGTATAGAAATTTATATATTTACATAGAAAGAGGGACAAATGAGTGTGAAAGAGGGACAGAGGGACAGGGCACCCAAAAAGGGACTGTCCCTCAGAAAAAGAGACAGTTGGGAGCTATGTATGTATTTTTAATTGCTGCAGGATTGTGTGTGTGGTATGCGTTTACAACACAGGGGAAACAGACACACCTCACCAACAGCTGAGGTCTCTCCTTCCTACATGCTGCCTCGATCAGGAATGTCAGCCCCATCTGATCGGCAGCTACAAGACCTCTGACCCCATCAGACCTCGGAGAAACAGTAACTGAGCATAGGCTGCTGTACTGTGTGCTAAAAAGCACACTAGTGACTAGACGGGAGAGATATGAAGCACGTGGGATGGAGGCTGCAGATTCATGGCTGTCACTGACTTGTGGAGAGGGGAAAGCTGAGGATCGGCAGCACACTAGCACAACGCAGATTCTTTTCTGCATGGCTCAGCCGCTCCAGTAGCTTCATTCTATGCCTTCCAACATAGGCTGACCACCATCAGGAGAAGTTTGCACTAGAGGGCGGAAAGCATGCTGTTTCAGGCAGCAAGGTAGGCTGTAATGAGCGTGCGTCTGCTGCCTGCTGGTCCTAACAGCTCCCTCTCTATTCCGCTATTTGTTGATTCCTGTTTAGTCGCCCGCTGCACTGCCTGCACATATGCACAGGGTTCAGTGTGCATTGCGAAGAGGGCGGCTGCGGGTGGACCAAGCCGACATTTATATCAATATCAGGATGGAATGCTGTGGATGGCTCTACACCTACAGTCGCCCTTTTGAATTCAGGCGCCCTAGGAACCGGCCTTGGGGGCCTGCCCACAAATCCGGCCGTGAATGTGGGTGCTGGATATTGGGGGGAGGGGATCGCTGTGGGTGCAGAGAGGGTGAAAGGTCACTGTGGGCTCTGCTGGGGATGGGAGAAATGCTGCTAGGGAAGGAAAAGATTGCAGTGGGGGCTGGGGGAGGGAGAGGTCACTGTGGGCGCTAGGTGGAGGGGGAGGCCACTGTGGGTGCTGGGGGAGGTAGAGGTTAGTGTGAGTGCTGGAAAGGGAGGTCACTGTGGGTGCTGAAGGAGGGAGAGGTCACTGTGGATGCTGGGTGTTGAGAGGTCACTCTGGGTGCTGGTGATGGTAGAGGTCACGGTAGGTGCTTTTTTTGGGATGGGAGATCCCTGTGGGTGCTGCTGGGGTGGGGACAGGAAGGGTGCTGCTTGGGGAGAGAAAGATCACTGTGGGTGCTGGAGAGGAATAGGTCAGTGTAGGTGCTGGGAGAAATAGGTCACTGTGAGTGCAGAGGGAGAGGTGCAGCTGTCAGGGAGATACCATTTTATTTGCACCCACACAGCTGACGCAATGGCCACACTCGGATTCCTGTTCTTTTTTAAATAAGGAGGATGCCCCCCTGCACGTGCCTTGTGAATGTATAGAAGCATAATAAAATTTGCTCTCCTTTTCTGCCAAGAGGAAGGGCAATTCCTCTAGCAATCAACAATCGAGCCACACGATTTTCACCACAAAGAGGCATTATATCTTTATATGTAAGATCCAAGACTGATGAATGTATATCAGCAGTGTTATGACCTAACGTGTGGACGTTTGTCCTTATTACTTGTTTGATGTATGTTTGTAGAAAAAAAATTCAATAAAAAAAACTTTTTAACATTTTCAATGTGTTATTATTTATTGCATTTTCATCATATTAAAAATTATTTTCTTGAGACATTTTTGTACATGCACATCTATCTGGTATATTTGATCTGGTTTAATTAATTATTGTTTCCTGGTAGTTCCTGGACAAGCGGCCGGCATCACAGTGGATAGTTACAGGTCGGTGAATTCTCTGGTGGTGAACTGGACGGCTCCAGCAGGAAGAGTGTCTTATTATATCATCAGCCTAACAGGAAATGTAAATAACACAACACAGACCAACAATACACAAATCAACTTCACAGGATTATCCCCAGGCAGAGAGTATACCGTCACCATACAGACAGTTAGCGGGAACTTTGGCAGTAACATCACTACAGCGACAAATGCCACATGTAAGTACCATCAGGTCATGTGACCATTTAGCTCTTTTTTTTTATTTGTAACTTTCAGAGAGACTACTAAAAATAACTCGATTAATAAAATTGCTTAGTTTTTAGGATATTCATTTATAAATTATTTAGCCAGTATTTGCCCACAGTAAAAATCTTTCCTCTCCTTGTGTAATGCTGGGGGGGGGGGGGGGGGCATACCTTGACCACCCAGCACAACAAGGCTAAGCGGCTGGATAATGGAAGAGGCTACACAGGTTGCCCAAATCAACTGCAGCTCTGGGCTTCCGATATCGCTACAAATAAGACACAATGGCAGCGCAGTGCGATATTGCGCTGCCTATGGTTTGAGTAACCAGACAAAGAACGAACAGACAGACAGAACGCTAGCAAGACTAAACGCTGCCCTAGCAATAGCAAGCATTCAGACAGATACAAGACAGGACTATAAATTGGAGCGTAACTAGTAGCAACCACCGCTCAAAGTCACGTCCACAGAAGCAGAGCAAGCAGGTTAACAAGCAGTCACCAGCAACCATGCACACAGGCAAGACTACAGGAAACAACGTAACTAATAGCAACTGCAGCCTATAGTTACGTTCCCAGAAACTAGAGTAGCAGGAATACTACCAGTCACCAACGTGGTGATGGCAGAATCCAAGCTATCAGGATAATGGACTTCACTGACCCACCGCGGATGCAGCGAACGTCCATCAAGCATGGAACTAGGCAATACACAATAATAAGAAAAATAACAAACGGCTCAACTAACGGATAAATATATATTAGCAAGTCTGCATATATATTTATCAAGAAACTAGCTAGAGCACAAGTAATAAGGTCACATTGAACTACATTAACAGATCTATAACAGAGTGACAAAGTGCCCAGCAGACCAGCGTACTGACCGCTATCTCGGGTGGAGTCTGAAATGGGAGGCAGACTTTTATGTTGACCTCAGCCAATGAGTGCAGGCATGCAAACTCCCACACAGCTGAATTGTAATCACTCAATCCTGAGTTAGTCTGATCTGCTAGCTGACTGATCTGCTAGGACCTTCATAAAAAATACATGCAGTATTATGTAACAACATGCATGTAGGAAATACAGGGCTATCCGGCCGCAGCTCAGCTGCAGCAAGCAATTGGTGGAATGATGACAACATCCTAAGCTGCCCTGAACTGCAGAGCGATCGCAAATGAAAATGAGACTTATTGCAAATGTGCAACCGAATGCAAGCAGATATGTCAGAACTGCCCAGTTGCAGCTACATGCTACAGGAGAGATCCTGACACCTTGATTTACATTTTGAAATTTATCACAGGTGGTGACCTATTTAGTCCTGTCAGGTGCATTACTGCAGAATGTCTGGTTATTCAGCGTTCTGAAGCCAGTGAAACTAATGCTAGGATTTACCTCACAGGATTTACCTCACAGGAGCCCTTAGGCACAGATGTCCTGGCACCCTACACTTCACCCACCATGAACCTACAAACTCCCACCGAACCGTACCATAAGTGTGCTGGCTGGTTCATCTGTCACTTCTCCTTTACTTCCCTTGCACATCACAGGTAGATACCGGTGCCCACAAGTATTAGGTAGCTACAGGTGCCCCCAACTGAAGGGAGATCTGGTCAGTAAAATGCTGAGACCCAAGTGAGTAACCTCTAATTTACATCCAGCTCGGGACTCTGCATTTATAAAGCAGGTGGGAGGCACTTGGGTAGGGTGTCTTATGGTAAATCCGGCCCTGGATATTATGCTGTAACAAGCAGGAATTGGGAGGACTCCCTTACAGAAAGTGCTCCAAATCTTAGCTTGTTACCTACATAAAGTAGACACCTGGGAGCCGGAAATCTTGCTTTTTGATAGGGGATCAGATACTTATTTCACCTATTGCAATGCACATCAAGCTCTGACTTTGGGGCTTTGGGTTTTTGAGGGTTCTTTTGTTGATATTCTGTCTCTCACAGCTACAATAAGGCTACCATTACGATTATAGACTGGTGTAATGAAACGCGGAAAAGCCGCGGCCTCTCAAGGTGAGGCGGCTGTTTCCGCGTCCAGCAGGATGCCACAACGCGGAAAAAACGCTGCATGCCGCTCAGGCAGAGCGGCGGAATCCGCACTGGAAACGGCGGAATCCGCATTGGGAACGGCGGAATCCGCATTGGAGGCGGCTCCCGCACTTGGTTCACTAGATACATTGCAAGACAGTACTGGTGTGGCTGGGACTGATAGTCCACCAAGATTCAGACTTACACGCGCGCGAGCACAGAGGCAGAGTTTAAATAGCAGTTAGAAGGGAGTCGGCTGATCAGCTGGGTCAGCTGACAAATTCCACTGCTCCCATTGGACCAACAATTAGGGAGGTCCTGGAAAGGTCCTAGAGTATATATACTGCTGGTTGTTCACTTGCTCTTTGTCTGGCGTGCGATCACATATGTGGGAGCACCCAGATCCGTAGTCAGATCCGCAAGTGTGCCGGGACCAGCTGGAGCTGTAATCCTACACTTAGCTAGATTCTGTTGATAGCTAAAGTACTAGTTTGATTGTGATTATCTGTTATGACTTTTGCCTGCCTTGACTATCCTCCTGAACTCTGGCGTCCTGATCTTGTACCTCGATATTTCTGATACTCTGTTGCCGAACCCCGGCTCATTCCTTGACTCTGCTTCTGCCTCCTGATTTTGTACCCCGATATATCTGATACCCCGTTGCTGAACCCTACCTGTACTTTGACTCCGCCTTTGCCTCCTGATCTTGTACTTTATCTGTCCGTGTGTGTACGACCTGGCTTGTCCAACCTCGAGAACCGACCTTACTGTTAAAGGCGGTTCCTCGCTCTGTTAGTGATCCTTCCTCCTGAAGGTTACGTTCAGTCTGTCCTTCCTACTGTCAGTCTGACTCCTCCCGTCTTGGAGAGCTCAGGTCTGCGGAAGGAATCTGTGCAGTACTCCTTGCTGCACTGAGACCTAGTCCTCAAAGTGTTACTGTTGCACCTAACACTACACTCTACTCAGGTGAACAGAGGTTAGCTAGTATATCGGATTATCAGTGATACTGCAGATCACGTATAATCTGGTATACATCTGTATTCCCAGTGATTCTGCAGATCACTGGTAATCAGATCCTCTCTGTGCTTCACCGATCGTTACAGAACGCCAGACCAAAAAATGCAAATGGACGCACACACTGACCGTCTGGGCGCACTTGCCACTTCGGTGGAAAACATCAACCAAGTGCTGGGTAGCCACAAGACTATGATTGATGTCCTATCAGGCTCTGTGCGAACCCTCCAGACGTCAGTTGATTCAGTGCGATCCCCTCCTAGTGATGACATACGTATGCCCGTACCAGACAAATTTTCCGGCCACAAGTCTGACTTCCGGAATTTTAAGAGTAGAGTGTTATCATATTTCGAGTTGAGACCCCGATCCTCGGCGACTGAGACCCAACGGGTCATCTTTATTAAAACTTTGTTAACTGGCGACTCCCAGTCCTGGGCGTACAACCTGCCCCCCACAGATACAGCTCTGACCTCGGTAGGGGAATTCTTTAAGGCCATGGCGGTAATTTACGACGACCCTGACCTTGCTGCGACCTCTGAGCGGAAGCTTAAGCTTTTACGGCAAGGCAGGGGTGCAGTCGAAGATTACGCGGCCGAATTTCGTAGGTGGTCAGTTACGGCCAGGTTCGACACCTATGCCCTCTTAGACTACTTCCTATCGGGGTTGTCGGATGAGGTCTCCGACCTAATGTTAAGTCAACCCGAGCCCAGAACAGTCGATGAGGCCATCTCAGCGGCCATTCGAATCGACCGCAGGTTGCGCTATCGAAGACAAACCAGGGGTAGTCACCATGTCAGAATGGTGTCTTGCGCCACAACCCCAGTGACCCCACCTTCTCCCGAGTCAATGCAGATTGGTTGGTCGAAGCTGTCACTAGAGGATAAACGGTTGCTCCTCCCGTGTACGATTACATGGGAAGGTAAGACGGAGCTCACGGAAGCCTTTGTTGATTCTGGCGCTGCAGCTAATTTTATGGACTTTGAGTTTGCTAAAAGGTTGGGTATTCCACTCACCTCAGTAAAACCACCCGTCCAGGTTACAGCAGTGGATGATTCCCCTCTGCAGAGGAATCATCCGTTATCACAGACATCAGAAGTGGGAGTCACTATAGGGGTGCTGCACAAAGAGAAACTACAGTTCATTGTATTACGTATGTCCACCTCCACAATCATCCTAGGCATGCCGTGGTTACAAATCCATTCACCACAGATAGATTGGGCCACGGGGCAGTTAACAGCATGGTCACCTCATTGTCTCCAGCAGTGTTTAGGGAGGCTGACGATAGGTCAAACCAGGGTACAGGTGGAAGGAGTACCTGAACAGTACTCGGATTATGCTGACGTGTTCTGTCCTAAGGCTGCGGATAAATTGCCTCCGCATCGCCCTTTCGACTGCCCCATTGACCTCCGTTCTGGTTGTATGCCCCCTCGAGGCCATTTGTATAATCTGTCTGGACCTGAAAAACTAGCCATGCAGGAGTATATCAGTGAAAACTTGGCCAAGGGCTTCATTCGCCCGTCCCGGTCGCCGGCCGGGGCAGGCTTCTTTTTTGTTAAGAAAAAAGACGGGGGTTTGCGACCATGTATCGATTACCGGGGCCTAAATAAAATCACAGTGAAGAATCGCTACCCGTTGCCGTTAATAGACGATTTGTTCACACAGGTCACTGATGCGAGGATTTTTTCGAAACTGGATTTACGGGGGGCATACAATCTGGTGCGCATAAGAAAGGGCGATGAATGGAAAACGGCCTTCAATATACCGAACGGGCACTACGAGTACCTAGTGATGCCCTTCGGGTTATGTAATGCCCCGGCCGTTTTCCAGGAACTCATTAATGAGGTCTTTAGGGAGGTGTTGGGAAAGTTTGTGTCAATCTACCTGGATGACATTCTTATCTTTTCTAACAATCTCCCTGATCACAGAACCCATGTCAGATTTGTACTGGACAAGCTGAGGCAGAATTTGTTGTACGCAAAACTTGAGAAGTGTACTTTCGAGGTTACGTCTGTCGCCTTTCTGGGATATATAATCTCCACCTCGGGCCTGTCTATGGACCCTGCCAAGGTCTCCGCGGTACTGGAGTGGCCGCAGCCGGTGGGGTTGAAGTCTTTGCAACGGTTCTTGGGTTTTGCAAACTATTATAGGAGGTTCATAAAGGGGTACTCCACAGTAGTCGCACCCCTCACCAGTCTTACAAAGAAAGGGGCAGACACCACTCACTGGCCTCCTGAGGCTTTACAGGCATTCTCTACGTTAAAGGAACTGTTCTGCTCAGCACCCATACTGAGACACGTGGACAATTCTTTTCCTTTCGTTGTTGAGGTAGACGCCTCAGAGGTTGGAGTGGGAGCTGTGCTGTCTCAACGTTCAGGCTTACAGGGTAGATTACACCCGTGTGCCTATTTTTCTCGGAGGTTTTCTCCTGCGGAGAGAAACTACGATATAGGCAACAGGGAGCTTCTAGCCATTAAGTTAACCTTCGAGGAATGGCGTCATTGGCTAGAAGGAGCAGAGCATACGATCACGGTTTATACCGACCACAAGAATCTGGAATACATCGAGGGGGCTAAGAGATTGAGCCCTCGGCAAGCCCGATGGTCTCTGTTTTTCTCGAGATTCACATTCCTGATTACGTATACTCCAGGTAGTAAGAATACCAAGGCAGATGCCCTCTCCAGGTGTTTTGAACCAGAGACAGCACAGTCCCCCGCTCCTGAGTCCATCATCCCGCAGAAACTAGTGTTAGCTGCCACGGAAACCTGGGAGGATTGGACAGAGGTTTTGGGTCCCTTTCAGCAGGATGTTCCTGAGGGAAAACCTGAAGGGGTCATGTTTATCCCTCTACCATTTCGCTTACAAATCCTGCAACTCTTTCATGACCATAAGAATGCTGGTCATCCTGGAGCTGCCAGAACGCAGGATCTGATTGCCAGGTGTGCTTGGTGGCCTTCTTTGGCAACAGATTGCAAGGAGTATGTCAGGGAGTGTGCGGTATGTGCCAAGAGTAAACCCTCCCGGCTGGCATCTGTAGGAAGGTTGCAGCCTTTGCCCACCCCGAGTGAGCCATGGACCCACCTGTCCATGGATTTTGTGGGGGAATTGCCCAGTTCTGAAGGCATGTCGGTCATCTGGGTGGTAGTCGACCGTTTTAGCAAAATGGCCCATTTTGTGCCTCTGAAAGGACTCCCCTCGGCCCAAGAACTGGCCGAATTGTTCATCATTCACGTCTTCCGGCTGCATGGCATTTCGGAAGACATTGTGTCAGATAGGGGAGTCCAATTCGTGTCGGGATTCTGGAGGGCATTTTGCAACCAAATGGGCATGAAATTGTCTTTTTCGTCAGGCTACCACCCACAGACAAACGGGCAGACTGAACGAATTAATCAGTCTTTGGAGCAATTCCTGAGATGTTACGTTGCGGAAGCTCAGAGTGACTGGGTAAAATTTTTACCCTTTGCGGAATTCGCACAAAATAATTTAAAGAATTCTTCGTCTGGTTTCTCTCCATTCCAGATTGTGACAGGGAGGTCACCCAAATTCTCCCCTTTTCCAATTGTCTCTTCTCCTTTTCCAGCACTGGAGGATTGGCAGAGGTCACTGAGGGACAATTGGGGAATCGTTAAGGGGAACTTGCAGAAGGCATTCCAGAATCAGAAGGGTCAAGCGGACAAGAGACGGTCCGTGGAATGGAAATTTCAGCCAGGGGATTTAGTCTGGGTGTCCACACGTCACTTGACCTTGAAGCAGCCTTCTGCCAAACTGGGCCCCAGGTTTGTGGGTCAATTTTCCGTGACTAGGAGAATTAACAACGTCACTTACGTTATTGATCTTCCTGCCAGCATGCGGGGCGTAAGGTCCTTTCACGTGTCCCTGCTCAAACCCGCAGTCCATGTGGGCCCTACTCCGCCTCCTCCGGTTCTGGTGGACAGCCAACCCGAGTTCGAAATAGAGAAAATTTTGGACTCACGCGTTGTCCAGAACTCGGTACAGTACCTGGTACACTGGAAGGGGTATGGCATTGAGGAGAGACAATGGGTCCCAGGGACTCGCATGCATGCGGATGAGTTGAGGGAAGAATTTCATACCTTACACCCCGAGAAGCCTGGTAGGAGTTGTCCGGAGTCCACTCCTCGGGGGGGGGGGGTTTACTGTAATGAAACGCGGAAAAGCCGCGGCCTCTCAAGGTGAGGCGGCTGTTTCCGCGTCCAGCAGGACGCCACAACGCGGAAAAAACGCTGCATGCCGCTCATGCAGAGCGGCGGAATCCGCACTGGAAACGGCAGAATCCGCATTGGGAACGGCGGAATCCGCATTGGAGGCGGCTCCCGCACTTGGTTCACTAGATACATTGCAAGACAGTACTGGTGTGGCTGGGACTGATAGTCCACCAAGATTCAGACTTACACGCGCGCGAGCACAGAGGCAGAGTTTAAATAGCAGTTAGAAGGGAGTCGGCTGATCAGCTGGGTCAGCTGACAAATTCCACTGCTCCCATTTGACCAACAATTAGGGAGGTCCTGGAAAGGTCCTAGAGTATATATACTGCTGGTTGTTCACTTGCTCTTTGTCTGGCGTGCGATCACATATGTGGGAGCACCCAGATCCGTAGTCAGATCCGCAAGTGTGCCGGGACCAGCTGGAGCTGTAATCCTACACTTAGCTAGATTCTGTTGATAGCTAAAGTACTAGTTTGATTGTGATTATCTGTTATGACTTTTGCCTGCCTTGACTATCCTCCTGAACTCTGGCGTCCTGATCTTGTACCTCGATATTTCTGATACTCTGTTGCCGAACCCCGGCTCGTTCCTTGACTCTGCTTCTGCCTCCTGATTTTGTACCCCGATATATCTGATACCCCGTTGCTGAACCCTGCCTGTACTTTGACTCCGCCTTTGCCTCCTGATCTTGTACTTTATCTGTCCGTGTGTGTACGACCTGGCTTGTCCGACCTCGAGAACCGACCTTACTGTTAGAGGCGGTTCCTCGCTCTGTTAGTGATCCTTCCTCCTGAAGGTTACGTTCAGTCTGTCCTTCCTACTGTCAGTCTGACTCCTCCCGTCTTGGAGAGCTCAGGTCTGCGGAAGGAATCTGTGCAGTACTCCTTGCTGCACTGAGACCTAGTCCTCAAAGTGTTACTGTTGCACCTAACACTACACTCTACTCAGGTGAACAGAGGTTAGCTAGTATATCGGATTATCAGTGATACTGCAGATCACGTATAATCTGGTATACATCTGTATTCCCAGTGATTCTGCAGATCACTGCTAATCAGATCCTCTCTGTGCTTCACCGATCGTTACAACTGGTCATTTCTTGGTCAGAGGGAAAACAAGCACAGGATCAAATACAGTAGAACCGTGGTTTGCAAGCATAATTTGTTCCAGAAACATGCTTGTAATACAAAGGACTCTTATATCAAAGCAAACTTCCCTCTAAGAATTAATGGAAACCCAGATGATTTGTGCCACAATCCAAAAATAATTATAGTAAAATAGTATGAAATAAAAATGTAAACGACTTTCACTATAACTAACAGAATCATTGTCATCTGTTGGCTCGCCCCAACCTTTTTTTGTGTGGCTTTAACAAGGAACTTATCCACTGAGTTACTTTTGAGGATTTCGTGGAAATGTGACTTTGCACATTCTCTATTCTCAGGTTAAAGGGGTTCTTTCGCGAATGAGGAAAACAATAAAAAGTGGTTTATGCATAAACTATTAAACATCCTTCTAAAATAGTGTAAAAAGTTTAAAAAAAAAATGAATGGTTTCATCAATACAACATGTAATTGTAACATCTGAAATTATGGCGGCTGCGGATACGCAGGCTATACCTGCAGCCGCCTTTTTTCCCTGTTCACAGGCCTTATCCGTCCCGGCGGCGTCCAGCACGCCGGGAACGGCATTGTCTCTTGCTCATAGGGTCTCTGTATCGCGCGGGCGCGCGCGGAGAAAGGACCTTTATGCTGGAAGAAGGCGCGTCAGCTGACCAGCCGGTCGGCTTCCATCAGGAGTGACTCGCACTGCTCGGATTGGCTGATTGCTTGGGGGTGTGGTGCTGGGCTCTCCTCGGCTTCTTAAAGGACTTACGAGGCCAACATATAAAAAAAAAAGTTAAAAAAGTTAAGTACCTGCGTCTCTTTAAAAGACACGGAGGACGCCATCTGCGCCCTCCGTGTCGTTCCGCCGGGTCCCCGCCACTCAATAGCCCCCCCGGCCGGTCACGACCGCAGGGCCCGGGTCGGGCTCTCCTGCCTCTGCTAACATGGCCGCCGGAGCTGGCCGCGGCTGCGCAGTCCGAACAGCCGCGAGTGCGGCTGCGCAGCTCTAGGGCCAACCCCCCGATCCACGCTACAGTAGCGTGGATCGGGGGGTTGGCCCTAGAGCTGCACAGCCGCACTCTGGCCAGCTCCGGCAGCCATGTTGGGAGAGGCAGAAGAGCCCGACCCGGGCCCTGCGGTCGTGACCGGCCGGGGGGGCTATTGAGTGGCGGGGACCCGGCGGAACGACACGGAGGGCGCGGATGGCGTCCTCCGTGTCTTTTAAAGAGACGCAGGTACTTAACTTTTTCAACTTTTTTTTTTATATGTTGGCCTCGTAAGTCCTTTAAGCCTTCACAGATCATTGGCAACTCGTCTGCTGTTGTGAATACACTCGTGTTAGCGCTCAGACCTAGTGAGGTTCCTGTTGATGATAGATGTATATGCAGTGTTTGCGATACACATCTATCTATAGTTAGTTATTATTACTGTATATTCCTTAGTATAATACTACTTTTTAACCCTTGAAAATCTTCTGAAAAGTTGGGTGTCATTGATGCCGAGTGATACGCCCTATCCCATTACCGCCTCTCAGATCTGCCTGCTGAGGGAGTGCAATCTATTCTTCCATACCGCTCTGATAAACAGGTAGACAAGGAGAGCAGACCAGTCTACTTAAAGGGATACTGTAGGGGGGTCAGGGGAAAATGAGTTGAACTTACCCGGGGCTTCTAACGGTCCCCCGCAGACATCCTGTGTTGGCGCAGCCACTCACCGATGCTCCGGCCCCGCCTCCGGTTCACTTCTGGAATTTCAGACTTTAAAGTCTGAAAACCACTGCGCCTGCGTTGCCGTGTCCTCGATCCCGCTGATGTCATCAAGAGCGCACAGCGCAGGCCCAGTATGGTCTGTGTCTGCGCAGTACACTCCTGGTGACATCAGCGGGAGCGAGGACCTGGGCGTGCAGGCGCAGTGGTTTTCTGACTTTAAAGTCAGAAATTCCAGAAGTGAACTGGAGGCGGGGCCGGAGCATCGGTGAGTGGCTGCGCCAACACAGGATGTCTGCGGGGGACCATTAGAAGCCCCGGGTAAGTTCAGCTCATTTTCACCGACCCCCCCCCCCCCCCCTACAGTATCCCTTTAAGGAGAGTTGACCAATGCAACAAGTCAATTGACTATATACTGTTATATACTGGGTAACACATACAGTACAGCAGCAGTATCTGTTCATACACAGCACCAGTACATGATTTTTTTATTTTAATTTGGTGTGCGTTAGAAGAGGGGTAGTCTTATACGGCGAGTATATCCCAAACTCTATATTTTAACTGGAAAAGTTGGGGGGGTCGTCTTATACACCCAGTCGTCTTATACGCCGGAATATACGGTACATTGTTTACTGATAACCTGTGTATGATTCTGGCGACTCTCTGACCTTGCTATTGCTAAACGATTCTGTACCTCTGCCTTTCTGACTTAAGTTGCTGAACCTCTGCCTGATATTAACTACACTCTTGCCTGCCGATTTTGTACTATCTCTGCCTGCCTGTTATCGAACCTTGCCTGTCTGACTACTCTACTCACCAGTGGGCCCTAGCCACTGGTGAGGTTCTCTAGTTATTAGAACCTACCAGCCCCTCTGGTGAGGTTCAGAATTACTTATATAGCTCCAGTGACTGATAGTATCTTGCCAGCTCCTCTGGCAAGGTCTAGTTAAACTATTCAGTCATTTGTGCTGTCAGTACCTTACCAGCTCCTCTGGTAAGGTTTAGCCAAACTTCTTATTCTTTCATTGTTAAGTGCTTTGCCAACTCCTCTGGTAAAGGCCTTTTATTACTTGTGTTGGTAGACCCTCCAGCTCCTCTGGAGAAGTCTATACTGTTGCACCAAACACCACACCTTACTCTCTGCTAGCTATACTTGTATTATTGGTGATACTGCAGATCATCACATAATCAGGTATAGCGTCTGTATTATTGGTGATTCTGCAGATCACAAATAATCAGACGTCTGAGCTGCAGCACCCAATCGTTACAGTAATGTAAATAGTGACGGATGATGGATTGGGGGGCTAATCCATTTGTTAGGGGTGTTTTTTTTAACTTTCATTTCGCAACCATAACTTCTGCCTACCTAGTTTTCAGTGGTATAATCCACTGCTGGCAGGAATCGCCATTATAGCTATAACAGCTGAGCTATGCTGAGCTCCTCAATATGTGTTTACATTGTTGCTAGGCAACCAGACAGCCTGTGCAGGGAGTCGTTTGTGCAAAGAGTCATAAGCTGCTGGGAGAATCAGCCAGAATCAGTCCCATCTACACCATATGATTCTTTGTCAGATTCGATTCAATTTGATTCGATTCATTGATTTGATTCAATCTGACATGCCCGATTCATGATTCGATTCAATTTTGTGAACAATAGCGGAGCCGGCGGTTTCCGAAACCCACACGGAGCCACCGGCAAAGAGCAGAGCAGTCACCGCCGCGGCTGATAGGATGGCGGCGGGTCCCGCTACTCAGCCGGCGGACTTCCGTGTGCAGGCGTGCGCTGACCGGGGACCTGGCCTCTCAGAGATTTAGAGGCGGAGGGTCATGCGGACGCGCGCGAGGCAGCAGGATATTTATTCCCTGAGAAGACAGGTCAGCTGATCCGGCGATCAGCTGACCTTAGCCAGCCAATCACATGCTGACTTCGGCTCCAGCCCCCTGGGCGGGCTGGTGGAACTGGGCTTCAGCATATAAGCCCACAGATGTCATTTGCTCACTGTCTGCTGTCGTGAATACTTAGGTGTAAACGCTCAGACCTTAGCTCAGTTCCCTGGTGTTGATATCAAGGACATCACACCTCAGTTTAGGATCGTATTGCATATTTATCTGTGTCTTGACTTTGGCTATCCCTGACTACTCTCTCCTCTTCTCGATTTTGTACCTTTGCCTATCTGATTCTTAGTTGCCGAACCTGCCTGTTTAACGGACTCTGAATCAGCCTTCTGTTCTTGTACTGCTACCGTCTCTCTGTTGCCGAACCTCTGCCTGTCTGACCTTTCTCTTTTCCCCAGTGGAACGTCTCCCACTGGTGGGATATCTCTGAGGCTTGCCTCTCCGAGACACCTGCCCTAGCAGACGATTACTGCCAGGTGCTGAGATCCCAATCTTCACTTGGGCCGAGGATCTCACATACGGGGTTCCCATTCAGAGGTAACCACACCTCTGAGGAATCACCGTGTGGTGGATATTTCCACAGTCTTGTATATTGTACATGTTGATTGTTATTCTTTCTGCTACAGTATCCAGAGGTTAGTTGCACTTGCATTATTGGTGATTCTGCAGATCATCAATAATCAGGTCTATTGCATGCTGGATTATTATGGCTCTGTACATATTAACAAGCTGACACATCATTGCATTCCAGCGGTTCTGGAGGTGTGTTTAGCTTCTAAGGGTACAATGGTTAATTTGCATATATTCAGCAGTGGTGCCTGGGAGACATCTCAAGCTCACTCTAACCTGAATTATCGCAAATTCTTTCTGTTTTAGGAAAGCAAACTTTTGTTTTTCAATAATCAGGTGACATCTGCATTATTGGTGATACTGCAGATCAGTAATAATCAGATTGTCTCTGCTTACCAACACCGATCATTACAAAATTGAATCGAATTGAATTGAATCATGCTGCATTGATTGCTGCATGATTTTTATGAATGGATTCGCATGAGGATTAGCATGAGTGTGCGGTAGTTCATTTTGAATTTGCTGTTTTGCTTGCCACACCCCTTCCACCACCTCCCCATTAAATCTGCAAGTGTTTAAATGTCCTAGCTCGAGGTGAGGTTTTTTTTTTAATTGACGTAAAACCAAGAAATATTCTGTCAGTCCAGACCTTCTTTCCATAGGAAGCAATTGTTTATTCTTCCCTGGAGAAGAAGATCCCCCTCACATTCCTTGTTCCTACTTCATAGAGACACTAATAGCAAGTCAGGAAAGCAGACCCATCATAAAACCAAAAATGCCAGACATTTAAAAAGGCATTTGCCAGGCTTGTCCTCTAGAAGCACAGAACCATTGTCCCCTAATTCAACTTTGGTATATATAATTTCACATGGTGTCATAATTTGAACATCTATTAACATCATAGGCTGCCATTTGCAGTTCACAGTAAATAATACGCCAAGGGCAATATAGCTTTCAAGAGGTGAATGATTCTCCTAGCTGATCCGCGGCCTGAGATATCAATCCTCTGGACAGGGAAAGCTGCTAAAACAAGCACGATTGCTACCTACGGGTTCAGCGCATTATGACAGAGCCTAAAATGTTGGGTTTTATACCATACTAGGCCTAAGGCCCATTTAAAAATGGACACTACGCTCTTTCCTCACAAGCCACGCACGCTGCACGGACGTGCTCCCCAATGGCCGCCTGCTCCTCTGTCCCCGTCCTCCTCCTGTCAGCTACAAATGCGCAGTAGCACATAAACACAGATGCACGGACAGGAGGATGGCGCAGGGATAGTTAGGTTTTATTAAATAGGATACCGAGTTGTGGCTTAATCAGAAAATTCCAAAACTCTCTGGGCTGGTCTCAGCCTGAGGTCAGAATGCTAGAAGTGGGGGATCAGCTCTCCTTACAAGATCCACCCCTAGCAACTAGAAGGTTAAATATGTGGAGACAAAGGCTGACAGGGGTCCCTTCTAGCTTATTCATAACATCAAGGATTTGAACTTTTTATTGATAGATTGATTATTCACAGAACTTTCTAACTTCTGTTTGGATTTACAATCCCAAAGGACATGGTAATTCTAAAAACTGCTCAGATCATCCAGGTTTTTTAACTTTTATTCCCATAATTTTACTATATCAATCAATAAATCATCATCAATAAATCATCAATAAATCTTAATTGCCTGTATTCATATTATCATTATTTTTCCTATAAAGTAAACAATTAAAAATCTTTTGTCTACGTGTTTGTTCCAAACAGCTCTGCAAAGAGTCCCACTTTTCTGAAGAGAATGTTACCATAACCATTTTTATTGATATTATTTTTTTTGCTATCTCTTGAAAAGTTGTTGAATTTACCCTTTTTCCTACAGGATTAGCTAGAGTTGGATATGTGTATTTGCAGGCTAATGCAAATCGGTGACAGCAACCCCATCTCTATATGAGATCACAGATTGTATTGAATGTACATACAATCGAAAGTGTTTGTGGACTCACCAACCAATCCAAAAGGTTACTTTGCCTTCAGTGCTGACTGCCTTCAGAATTCCCTTAGGGTCTGAGGCTGAATGGTAAACTGCAGCAAAGGGAACAGGAATATGTTACCAGGCAAACCACCAAGCAGGCCTGTACAGATTGGTGACATTTTTATACACAACATGTAAGGGAAAATGTGCAATGTTTACATTTAAGTTGCTGCTGCCCGCTTTCTTGATTCCTGCTACAAGCAGCATGACCACAAAGTAACTAATTTCGGCAACAGTGCTGTGTAACTACTTTGGGCGGCTGAAGTTTCAGCCAGGCACTGCACAAATTAGCTAAAAGAAAAAGTAATTTGGTCACCAGCAATTGCCCAAATGACGTGTCTCCCCCTAGTTGCTACAACTTAAAGGGGGAATAGTAATTACTGTTGGGCAGGAGTTTGTGCAGGCACAGGGTGAGCAGTATTTCGGCTTCAGCTTGCACTGAAATTGCCCATTATGGTGATGAATGTACCCACATGACCAGCCCTCCTGTTTGTGCTGTAATAGCACAGACAGCGCTCCTTCTGGGGTCCTGCTTTGGGAACCATGACCAGCCCTCCTCCTATGGTTCTACAACAGGCAGCATGGCAAGCCTACCTCCTGGAATCCTGTAATGGGTACAATGACCAGCCCTCTTCCTGTGATCCTACAACAGGCAGCACAGCCTCCTTTTGGAGTCCTGCTATGGGTACCATACCCAGCCCCCATCCTATGGTCCTACAACAGGCAGCATGGCCAGCCTAGCTCCTAGAGTCCTACAATGGGTACAGTGGCCAGCCCTCCTCAAATGGTCCTACAACTGGCAGCATGTACAGCCTACATCATGAGGCCTTGCTATGGGTAATATAGCCAGCCCTCCTCCTATCGTCCAACAACAGGTAGCAAGGCCAGCCCTCCTTATAGGGTCCTGCTGAGGGTACCACTACCAGCCCTTCTCTTTTTGTCCTGCAACAGACAGCGTAACCAGCCTTCGTCCTTTGGTCCTGCTATGGGTACCATAACCAGCCTCCGTCCTTTGGTCCTGCTATGGGTACCATAACCAGCCTTCGTCCTTTGGTCCTGCTATGGGTACAATGTCTAGCCCTCCTCCTTTAGTCCTACAACAGGAAGAACTTAATAATAAGAGTTGACCTAAGGGTGGTTTAAAGTGAAGAAGTGCTTATCTTCTTATCAAGAACACATGTATAATAATAATAATAATAATAATAATAACAATAATAATAAATGTTTGAATTCTATTGACAGATCCAACCCCACCGAGTTCTCTGGCGTTTGTTACAATCAATACACACAACATGACCATCTCTTGGGGGGATCCAGATAGTATGTCTGGTGTCTCAAAGAACTACAGTATAACATACGGGAATTCATCGACTTTATCACTTGGTTCACCTGCTGTCCTTCCAAACCTGATATCTGGGACCAATTACAGCATTGTTGTGGTCACAGTGGGAGTCCGGGGGTATCTGAGCACCCCTGTCAGCATACATGGATTCACAAGTAAGTCTGCACTCTTGTGTAACTGAAGTGTAAGCTTCACATTGTGCAATATGATACTACATAATGTATTCTGCTGAGACAAAATAAATGTTACGTCGCTGTGAAGGGAGTCTGCACTATATTGTTATTTCTGAATCATTATGCACATTTAATCTTATCCTGTTTCTTTATGTTGTTCATAGGAGATATACATTTCTGTATTGAAAATTTGCCAATAAAAATTGGTTGCTAAAAAAAAAAAACAACTCTTTGCAATCAGGACATCCAGCAATACAAATACATACACAGCTGATTAGTGGTTTCAGACACCATCAATACTGGTACATGTTCATGTGATGAATTACAGCAGATAAGAAACATTAGGAGGAGGTCCCTGCCCTTGAGAGCTTACAGTCTAGAAGGTAGTGGGGTATAGACATTAGGCGATGAGACAGTTAACCTCCCATGCTACCTATAGCAAATTATAGCCTTGTCTGAGCAGGTGGGACATCTATGCCCGTGCACAGCATCTAGGGGGAGCTCAGGGTCATTTTTTAACAAAAACACTAGCCTGTAGCTTAAAGGGGAACTGAAGAGAGAGCTGTATGGAGGCTGTCATGTTTCTTTCCTTTTAATCAATACCAGTTGCCTGGCAGCCCTGCTGGTCTATTTCTCTGCAGTCGTATCTAAATAAAACCAGAAAGAAGCATGCAGCTAGTCTTGTCAGATCTGACTTTAAAGTCTGAACCACTGAAACACCTGATCTGCTGAATGCTTGTTCAGGGGCTATGGTTAATAGTATTAGAGGCAGAGGATCAGCAGGGCTGCCAGGCGACTGGTATTGCTTAAAAGGAAATAAACATGACAGCCTCCATATACCTCTCTCTTCAGTTCCCCTTTAATTTACTGTAAAGGGCGCCAGCTGCGTCACTGCATTTGGGCATTATGCTGCGTCAGCAGCAACAGTAGCAGCTCCTTGACATCGTGTTCTCCTTACTGTCGCATATATTGGGCCACGCCATTCCACCGCTGAACAGGCAAGGCACACCCCAGACATGGGCCCAAGTCCACGCCCACCTGTTCTTCCTACCCAGAGTTTGTGGAGGATGCACCCCTGACATTCCCCAAGGCATTGCCCTCCCACTTCATGTTTGTGGTTGCTGGAGGACATGCCCCAAAGCCATTGCCCGCCCATCCTGGCTCACATTCAGATGTTAGCAGTAGAGGAAGTTCAGCAATGTTTCTCACAAAGGTTAGGTGAGATAACATGCATATGAATGAATACCATGAGAAGTTAATATTGCAGGGATATCGGAATCATCTAAGTATATACACTTACAGAATCGTAGCACAGGCACTTTGCTCTTTGTTATATGTGCTGGCTTATGATGTATTGTGACCAGCCCCAATAAATATATATTTATTCATTGTACTTTATAGATTTTGATGCCACACCACCAGTCATAATTATGCTTCTTGTTTATTTTTTAACTGATTTTATAGCATAGTTCTCAACTGTCCCTCTTTTGGAGGGACAGTCCCTCTTTGGGAGCCCTGTCCCTCTGTCCCTCTTTCCTCATTTGTCCCTCTTTCAGGACTTTGTCCCTCTTTCTATGTGAATATATATATTTCTCTACTGAAAAATGTGTTGAATTGCCTCTAAACTTTATTCTCATTTTTTTAAATTGATATATTTCTTATTCATCGCATCGCACCGCCAAAAACAGACCTTCAGGGAACAACCGCGTTAATACACGGTGCTCCCTGTATGGCATCCGTCCAAACCGGAAGTGATGCGCGCTTGCGGTCACTTCCTGTTTCAGGTATGCGGAAGTGCACGGAAGCGTATTGTAAAAATATGATTCCGCTCATGCATGCCGCGATGTCACAATGCCAATGTGTTTAAAGAACACTGCCTCGCCATAGACTAATATGACTTCCGGGCCGACGCAGATAGCTGCTGGTCGCTGCAGGAACCCCGCAGTAACGTAGGTATGCGCTAGCGTTAAATCAAGCACTTCCGGCACAGCGTACCGCAACGTGGGAAGTAGGAACTACCCCATAGACTTTCATTAGGCTGCGGTAGCAGTGCGGCAATGTGCCACACCGCACCGCCACAGTGTGAAAGGGCCCTTAACCACTAAACAGGGTTCTTTTCACCTTATGGACGAGAGGAATTTTTACATTTCAGTGCTCCTTCCTTTCATTTCCCAATAACTTTATCACTGCTTATCACAGCAAAATGATCTATACCTTGTTTTTTCCACCACCAATTAGGCTTTCTTTGGGTGGTACAATATGCTAAGAATTATTTTATTCTAAATGTATTTTAACAGGAATAATAAGAAAACAAATTGAAAAAAATCATCATTTCCCAGTTTTCAGCCATTATAGTTTTAAAATAAAAGTTCTTCTGTGCATAAAAGTCACACATATTATTTGCCCATTTGTCCCGGTAATTGGAACATTTAAATTATATCCCTAGTACAATGTATGGTGACAAAATTTTATTTAGAAATTAAGGTGTATTTTTTCAGCTTTATATCCATCACTAATCACCTGACTATATATTAAAAATAATTTACCCTCTTGACATACACATTAAATTTGATTTTGCCCCTATTGTATGTAGGTGTAATTTACTATTTGTCTACAAGATGTCCTTGCGCATTACTTCCTATAAGCGTACAATAAGTACGCTTAATAGGAAGTAATGTGTTACACTGTAACTAGGGAAGTGACGCAGGCATCCATTGATGCCTGTGATCACGGTGGCCTAGAGGGGAGATGAATCAATGGGAACTTTGTTCCCATTCATTAATCCAATGATCGGCGGTGGGAGCGGTGGAAACAAGCAAGCGGGAGACAGTGCTGGTACTATTTAAGAAAGATCACTGTTTTTGAACAAAAACAGTGATCATTCTCAGCGGACAAGAACAGATTGGCTCAGGGGACTTTTGTCCCCAGCAGCCAATCCCCCCTGTTGGCGGGAAACATCGCGATCGTGGGCTTCTGCACGCACAATCGTGCGCACAGCCCCCTAACTGCAGGGACATGACTATCGTGTCCCTGCGGCTGTAGCAGCTGCCGCTGTGGACGTGAAGCTCCCAGCGGCAGAAATGGTTACGTTTGTTTTACAAGTTTGGGGTATGCCGCCCCTTAAAAACCATTGTGCATTCCCTTACTTGGATTAGAGAGACTACTTCATAGATCAATCTTTTGTCTGTCTAATGGCACGAGGTGTGTACAGGCACATGGTATGAATGCCATTTGAGTCGCCCACTAGGATCAAACTTGATCCTGTGGGGGACACTGTGGTGTTCCACTGCTGTTGCCTTGTGATGCATTCTGTCTGTACAGAGGGGGGAGGTTAGATGATGGGACGGCTTTCGCAGGTTAGATGGGGAATGATGGACTCAGCCAGTAATGATCACGTAAAGATTGCATTCCACATCATAAAAGCCAACTCAGCGGTCTCCAGGGGACACCTGTATTAATCCTAGATCCAACAGAGACAGCTCCAACTGGCCACCTCGGCCAATAACACTGTAACATGACTGGTACACACGTTAGAGTGTTCTTAAGCAGAGCTGGCTGTTCAGAGCAGTTTCGGTTCAGAAATTAGTATGTGTACAGGTGTCTGCTAAGGTTGCTTTAATAATCTAAGACTGGAAGTGACTATCGAAGGTCAAGTACATTTTGCTGGGCAGGTCCACTTACAGCACTGCTAATTTCATGTACATTTGGCTCCACCCAGGACAGGACCACACCCACATTCTGTTGCATGGGCACGCCCATTTTTTTTCATGATGTGCCACAGGTGTTCCCAGGGGCTTCAAAACTGTCTTTGTCCATTGGCGCTAAAAACCCTAGCAATGCCTCTGGTTTTGAGAGTATGTTTGAAGGACTCAACAGTGAATACAGAAGCTGGTGAGTGCTAGTGAGCAAAAGTGCAACGTGTAAAGAAATGTGCAGGTGCATGGTCTAGCAATGCCAAAATACCAAATGGCAAAAAAAGTATGAAACAATGTGTGAATGTGCCAACTAGCAATGTTAATCAGTGCTAGCGGACTATGTGCAAAATAGCTAAAAAATAGCAGCAAAAAAATGAAATAGACGCTTCTATAAAAAAAATGCTCTGTGTCTTTAAGTAAATTAATGGCTTTTGACAACCATCTCAAAAAGTGCAGGTGCATGTAAAACTGATACCCAAACAACCTTACAATTGTAGTGCAAAAAGTGTTCAGCCCAAAAAATGTACATGCAACTGCAAGCAAAACAAATACATGTGCTTGGTGTAGAGAGAAAAAAAATAAAACAAATAAAGAAAATCTGTCAAAAACCACCAAATAGTATATAGACAAAAATATCACCGTGATGAGTGTAGAGAAAAGCAATGGGGAGAGCCTGCATCCCACAGAAATCATGACCATATTGAATTGGGATATCTCTTGGCTGAGAGGCTAATTACATACCTCCCAACGTTTTGAGATGAGAGAGAGGGACACTTAAGCCACACCCCTGACCACGCCCCGACACACCCTTAGTCACGCATACCGTCAAGATTTCATAAGATAAATATGTTGTTTTCTAATTCACACCACACTGGTCCTGTCTATCCTGGTTCATTTTCCTTCATATTAACATTTTACAATTAGTAATACATCAATTTAAAGGATGGGAATAAAGTTTAGAGTCAATCGAACACATTTTTTGTAGAGAAATATATATATTTATATAGAAAGGGGGACAAAGTCCTGAAAGAGGGACAAATGAGGAGGAAAGAGGAACAGGGCTCCCAAAGAGGGACTGTCCCTCCAAAAGAGAAACAGTTGGGAGCTATGTAATTAGATCATGTATAAAACAAACAATTAGTAACTAGGAGCCAGTGGTGTAACATGGGGGCCCCAGAAAAATGTTGATGCCCTCCCCCCAATGTTCACACATTTTCTCTTGCCTACACCTGGTGACCAGGGGCGTAATTAGAAATCACAGGGCCCCCCTGCGAAACTTTGGATGGGCCCCCCTCCCTCGTTCTCTCTGTGCCTAGACTCCTCAAGCATTACTACAGAACACAACACTTGGAGAGGGGTAGAAAGGCTGGGGGTAGAACAGGCTGTACACAAAAGCCTACTGGACACTGAATAGGGACTGTCTACAAATATTTGTCTGCAAAACTTTGTATGATTCCTTATCAGTGGCTGAGCAGATGCAGTCATTAGAACAACTGTGCAAAGAGCAGAACGTTTTTTCTCTCCTTGCCCTTAGTTGTCAGTCTCTCAGAACAGATAAGAATGAGACACCGAGAGCCCAATATAGTATAGTATGCAGGGGGTAAGTTGGTACAATGTAATGTGAGAATATTATACTCACAAACAAGGGTTACCGCTCAGGCAACCACTGTAAATGCAGGTGAGGAGATTAGACCTGTCCTCACTCAGGGTTAAGATGTCGCTCTCTGTAGAAAGGAAGAAAGATAAGGGTGGGTCCCCCTTCCACCAAGGGGGGACACTAAAAACTCGTAGGTAAACAAAGGCGCCAGCAGTATAAAAACAATCACTAAAACTTTTAAAATATGCTGGGAGGCAGTGGTGGACTTACCTCCAAAAGCAGACTAGACAACTGTCTGACATAAATAAATACTTTACTGGTACTCCAATCGATGCAACGCGTTTCGCAGGACAAGGCCCGCTTCATCAGGCAATAGGTAGGGGGCAAACTAAACAAAGGCACAGAATATATTGCTGTAGTGAGCCACATAATTTGCAAAGAAGACTTTTTTATATATACATTTATCTTAAAAAAACACATATCTCGTACAAAGTGCAAATAGTTGCAAGTAGTTGCAAAAAGTAGTTGCAAAAAAATCTTCTTTGCAAATTATGTGGCTCACAACAGCAATATATTCTGTGCCTTTGTTTACAGTTTGTCCCTCACCTATTGCCTGATGAAGAAGGCCTTGTCCTGTGAAACGCGTTGCATCGATTGGGGTACCAATAAAGTATTTATTTATTTATGTCAGACAGTTGTCTAGTTTGCTTATGGAGGGAAGTCCACCACTGCCTCCCAGCATATTTTAAAACTTTCTGTGATTGTTTTTATCCTGCTGGTGCCTCTGATTACCTACGAGTCTCTCAGAACTGGGGGCCCAGTGGCTTCTGGGCCCCCTGCGGCTGCATCCCTTGCAGGGTCTAGTGTTATGCTCCTGCTGGTGACCCTCACAGCCTGGGCGTTTATCTCGTGATTTTCACACTCATAACAAGTGTAGCCACAAAAACACCTGATCTGAGGTTTGGGGCCCTATATCAGAGGGAGTGGAGTAATAATTGGGGTCACCTTACAGCCGCCGGGGCTGCTCCCTTGTAGTTACACCCTTGCTAGGAGCATAGTAAGACAAAGGAAAGAGACAGGACTGGCTGGCTTCCCGATGGGGTGATGGATCATGAGCGCATGGTGTCCTCAACCCTGAGGAGTCCTAGGGCACCACTGTTAGGTTCCGTTCCATCTAAAAATCTAAAATCGCAAAACACTAGCGATTACTGCTAGCGTTTTGCGGGAGCAATTTTTCCCAAATCACTGAACACTGAAGCGTTTTGGGAGCAATCGCGATTAGCGGTTCTATACATGCTAATCGCGATCGCTCAGGAATCGCCGCCAAAATGCTGCATGTAACGCGTTTGCGGTTAACGCTAACCACAAAACGCCTGTGATTGCAGCAGTGAGAACACTGCCATAGGCTAACTTAGGCTAGCGGTTTTTAAAAACCGCTAGCAGTTTGCGGTGAATGGGAACCGTGCCTGTGCCACCTGCAGCTGTCCACTCTATCGGTTTGTCTGTACCACTCATGTTATGCTTTCCCTTGGGGTGTGGCTTGGGGATATAATTTCTATTGGTTTAAGCTGCCATGTTATAGATTTCTAAGATGTCCTGTACATCTATCCTTGGCCATAGCAGGTACCCGGACACTTCACCTGATGAGCATGATCACCTCTGATAACTTTTCATCCAATGTAAGAATTGTTTTCTCTCTTATTCACAGAGCCGATGCCGGTGACATCATTAACCAGCAGCCAGGTGACAGTGAGCTCCGTGCCTCTAAGCTGGGGTAAACCAGATGAATATCAGGCCACCTACACTTATAGAGTCAAGACAATCAGCCCAGTGACATCGGAACATATTGATGACACAATAGTGACCACCGAATCTGCCACGATAAGCAGACTGACCCCGGGGAGGACTTATCAGTTCAGTGTCTACACGAGAGCTGCGGATACCACCGCTGAGTCCAGCCCTGTAACACTGAGTGTCTGCACAGGTGAGCCTGCTGCATGCTATTTTTACATTGCTTTCTTCTGTATGCCTTCCACATTGTTTATACATATTCAGGGCTGGCCTTAAGTTTTGCAACAACCTGAGAATGCAAGTGCAACTAGACTTTAACCATCATTCTAGGTAACAATAACATAAAGGCCTCAATTCTGGTAAGTTTAGGTCAAATGCACAGTGGGACGGTGCGGTTTGATGTGACGTTAAAGTCGCAACGCACCCAAAAAGTCGCAATACAGCTTTACCAATGCATACAGCAGATACAGTAAAAAAATACAGGCAATGAAAAGTATGCTTCCAAGTCATTACTGAGCATGTGCAAACAGTCCAACGCAGCTAATAACGTGTATAACGCACAGCATGCAGCACTTTCACTTAACGTGCAGCGTCAGACACCAACGCACCGTGTGCACTGTGAACAGGGCATTGATTTACATTGCAGTGAGTTATTCTGCGTCTTTAACGTCGCACTGTGAAAGTAACCTTAGCGTTTGTTTTACTGCATCGACTGTATTTTACCACATGCAGTAAAAGCAGTTTGCTATTCTGGTAGATTTTAGTCATAATTTACTGAATGCGGTAAATTAGGTCATAAAATGTGTGGTATTTTGCAATATTTTACTGAAAATTGGAATTATTATAAAAAATAGGGGCACGTTAGCACATAATTTACCACTCAATTACCAAGACCTTCCAGCATTTGTATGCATATTGTAGTTTTTAGTGGAGTTGTGTAATAGAGAAGAATAGTAGAAACAAAACTCCAAATATCTACTGGATTTTTCTTTCATAGGGGATGCCTATAAATATATTTTCCATAATCTAATACATCCCCCCCCCCCCCAAAAAAAAAAACTATCCTAACACATGGAAGCCAATTAAAGACTATGATTATTTTTGCAAGAAGTTTTAAATCAGGATGATACCATTTATTGGCTAACTAAAAAGAATAAGAATAAGCGAGCTTTCGGCTTTGTGGCCTTCGTCAGGCTTAAAACCTGTTTGCTTGCAGGCTGATGGTCATCACTCATCAGCCTGCAAGCAAACAGGATTTAAGCCTGACGAAGGATGCAAAGCCGAAAGCTTGCTCAGTCGCAGCCAGTCTGGGTCTTCTGCGTATGCGCAGTAGGCATGGACTGACGTCACTGAACCGCTAAGGCCCGGTTCACATTAGCGTTCCCTGTCCGGATTTTCCTGATCTGATCCGGACCGTATACTGTACAAACGGAACGTACGTTCCGCATAGCAATGCAAAGTCTATGCGGACGTTCACACGTGTCCGTTCCGTACAGTACGAAGCCGGACCTGATCCGGACTCCGGACACTTTTCCAACATTCGCTATTTTTTGGGTCCGGATCTCCGGCCCACGCACCCGGACTGGAGCCGGACCAGGGCCTGACAGCACCATCCGGAACACATAAACCAATGGGAAACGGAAGGCACAGAACACACTGCCTACAAAAATCTGACGTTCTACCCCACTTCCTATGCGTATCCAAGCGGCCATTTCGGATGGGGACACATGGGCCAAGCATGTCTGGAGTGGAGCAGCAGTGACACACGTGCTGGAGCTGTTTGGCAGAATGTCGGAGGTGGAGGTGAGGCCTACAGCGGAGGAACCTGATTCTACAGGTGCACTAGGTGCACCTTCTGCTGACCCCAACATTTTTTTATTTAAATTTCACTATTTTTTGCCCACGGATCCGGATGGCAGCCTGATGCATGCCAGATACAAATGGTCCGGATCGGATCCGGATCGGAACCGTACGGTTCTGATCAGGATCAGGTCCTGATCCGATCAGGATCCGGTCCGTTTACTTGCCAAAACGCAAGTGTGAACGGGGCCTTACTGGGGCTGATTGCGGCTGAACGGCAGACCGCGGGAGGACAGTGAGGGACTTTGCACATGTTTATGGGGTGGGAGGAAGCCCCGGGTAGTATCGATCCTGAATAAACGTTGATCTCTGATTTCCTTTAACGTGACACTGAAGCTAAAAAAAAATGTATGATATAATGGGCTCAATTCATAAAAGGGTGCTAACTCAGTTAGCACGCCTAAAAGCTTTGGTCGTGCTAACTAGGGTGCTAAGCAGTTAGCACGCCCACACCTTGTATTGAGCGCGCAAAGTTTAGCGCTGTGCAGTGAGTGGGAAACCTAGAATGTCGCACCGGGTGCGCCCAAAATGTCTTACCATGCAACGTTTCGGGCGCACCCGATGCGATTTTGGTTACACTCGGTGCGCCGTTTCGCACGCACCGCGCAGCGCTAAACTTTGAGCGTCCTAAAGGGCTTTATGCATGCTAAGGGGCTTTTAGGCGTGCTAACTAAGTTAGCACCCTTTTGTGAATCAAGCCTGATGTATTGTATATGTAGTATAGCTAAGAAATAGAACATTATTAGCTTAGAAACAAGTCATATATTGTTTCCAGTACAGGAAGAGTTAAGAACCTTCACTTGTTATCTATGTAAAAGAGCTTCTCTGAGCTTCACAACCAAGTTGGTCCTGCTTTCTGAGCACTTGTACATCACAGAACAGTGACAGACAGCATCAGATAAGGTGATTACTGCATGCAAGCTGAAAGGGTCATTAGCTCTGCAAACCACACTCTGTATTTTAGACTACAGTTGTGTTCAAAATTATTCTACCTGTGAGGGGATGCGAGGCGATGTGGCGATTGTCTTGCAACCTTTTACGCTAGTGGAAACAGGCCCTTATATAGTATAAGGGTCTGTTTCCACTAGCGTAAAGGGTGCAAGACGATCGCCACATCGCCTCGCATCCCCCTCCTCCCCCCCCCCCCCCCCCGCAGGTACTTCCTGTTGCCATCCGTACAACCGGATGCAGTTTCATGCGGATTCTCGTCGGCAGCTATGGGGACTCGGATGCTTGCTGCGGGAAACTGCAGCACGCTATCCATAATTTCCCCCACGTCGCAGCGTACCAGATCGCGTAGGTAAATTTGCATCAATGGAAACGATTGACTATTGACATGAATTGGTTGCAGTTTCCTTGCGTTGCGATGCGGAGCAGTTTCCGCATAGCAACGCATCTAGTGGAAACGAGCCCTAAAGCAGAGCAAACTGCAAATATGATAATATGATGCAATGCTATAAAAAAAAGGCTATATAACTGAAAATAAAAATACGAGACTCATTTCTTTGCTACTAATGTTCTATGAATTATCCGTACCACACATACATTTCATTATATCATCCATTTTTCTTTACTTCAGTGTCATTTTAAGTGTATATCCCATTTTCCACTTCCTGTCAGCTGCTATTATGATTGGCTGCCTGAGTTACAATTAGTGACTATCCTGTATATGGATTCCCTGGAAGGATTTTTACAGCCATAAAAGTTACCCTTTATATCTTTGGAGGAAAACTGCATGTGTTCACTGTAAGATCCAGGATAACACAATACTGATATATGTGATTGGCTTCTGTAACAATATTAATTTGAACATATCTGTTCCCCCTCCCCCAGTTCCTGAAACACCTTCCAGCATCGCAGCAAACAGCTTTGGGTCTGTGGATTCTCTGATGGTGAGCTGGATGACAAGCGGAGATGTGGGTTATTATATCGTCACTATAACAGATGAAAAAAATAGCACAAAACGGACCAGCAATAAACAAGCGAATTTCACAGGATTATTCCCGGGCACAGAATATACCGTCACCATACAGACAGTCAGTGGGAGCTGCAGCAGTGACATTGCCACAGTCACTAATGCCACATGTGAGTATGATTGGGGTCATGTGACCAGTTCTGTATGTTATAAGTGGTCCATTCTTATGAAACTGGGAATCCAATGTGGAGCACGCCATGTTGCTTATCTTGTATGTGCCAAAACCAGGGCCGGTTCTCTCATGAAGCAATGTGAAACACTTGCACCAGGTGCAGAGATTACAGGGGCAGCATGTTGGTACTGTGTGTTTACAATTACAGTATGCAGTCAGAGTATGAGGAGAAGCGAGAGGGGGAGCGAGGTGAAGAGGTCATCATGGGGGGAAAGCAGCTTGTTGTGCTGTGTGGGGAGTCTGACAGTGAGTGAGGAGGGGGAGGCAGGAGAGCAGCATTGGGGAAAAGCAGCTTGTTGTGCTGTGTGAGAAGTCTGACAGTGAGTGAGGAGGGGGGAGGCAGGAGAGCAGCAGTGTTTCATTTGACTTGCACAGCAGAAGGAAGGAGGTGGCACTGTTGTCCTGACTGAGGAGGAATGGAGTGGCTGAGGGTGAGCAGTGAGTTTGTCACAGACTCACAGCCAGCCAGTATGCTATTGTGTTGAGCTGCAGCATTTCATAAAATGAAGCAGAGTCAATTTTTGGGTGCTGTGATCTTTCCAAATCTGGGGGGGGGGGGGGGGGGGGGGGGGGGCGGAGCCCACTAAATGAGGACAAATAATTTAGTTTTTAATAGCTGAAGACGAGTAATATCGTTGTTAATATATCATAAACTAACTTTTCACTGTAGTAAAAATTTAAAAACAAGAAATAATATTCTCACCAAATAAATAGATTTTGAAATTATACCTAGAACACTGTCATAAACACCAACATTTTCGGAATAAAAAAATGCTATTTACTGTTTTCATTTAAAACGATAAATAATGTTATAAGTAAGCCACATGCCCATATAACAATGTTTAAACTGCGCTACTCTGACAACTACGCACATAAGAGTGACGCGCTATCTTTCCGCATGATGAGAAGAGGGAGCCCTACCCCGCGCACTCTTAGCCCTGAAGTAACTATCCCTACTAGTAAAATAGTTACTCAACTTAGTAAAACTTCGGTATAAGAGAACATTTTTAAACTATCGTTTTAAAACTAACAAAGAAAAATATTGGCATTACAAAGCCAATATTCTACTTACAGGTTCAGTAGGCGCCCACATTTCCAGACGCCTTTATTTAATGTATGCGGGCCATACTTTGATACTTTAGCCATCGGAGTAGTGCAGATAAGATGTCCTCCTACCTGTATTTGTAGAGCAATATCTTCAGTAAACCCAGAAATGCCTAATGGTTGGCGACCTATTGCCACTGTTTCAGCAGACAATCTTTGATGGTGGGTTGCCATGGATGTGGTGTGTTGTCTGGATTATTTTTTTTTTTGCTATAAGGATTTGCCCTAGTGGGACAGGCAATATAAATATTGAGTTCTTCAGCAGATGTTCCCCAAAACAGGTGCATACCAACTATTTCAGCCAACTGGTAAGAATATTGGTTTATATTCACAAGGGCCAATAACAAAAAAAAAAGTATGTAGCAAAGTCAGTGAATGACCCCGTGACCCCACATTCATTGAAATGTGAAAGAACAAAGTGCAAAAAAGTGGAAAAGAACACACAGGTGAAGCAGGAGGCGTAACTAAAGACAGCAGCAGCTGGGGTAGCCCAGAGCTGTGTGTGTGTGGGGGGGGGGGCGACTACTAACCTTACCTTCCTCCGATACTGGTGATTATACTTCCGATCAGGTGTTTTGTGGCTACACTTGTTTTGGGTGTGAAGATCATGATGGCCACTCTTGTTTTATGACCCTTGTGGAATAGGCTCCCATGGCCATGAAGAGCATCAAGGGGACGCAAGGAAAGAGTGTGAACCTTGGGGGGGGGGGGGAGGGGGGGGGCATCAAAGCTTTGCAGAGGGACCCCATGAATTTTAGTTACGCAACTGTGAAGGGCTTTACATACTGAGGCCATAACATGACTTGTGCCTGTGCTTACATGATAATGAATGAAAGAAATGAATAGAAGAAAATCCTTCATCTTTTTTTACAATATTCCTTAAAGGGACTCCGAGCAGTGCAGAAACTATGGAAAGATGGATATCATTTTAAAGCTCTCTTTCTCCTCTTTCTGACAAATCGCGGCCGCGGCAATTTCGAACGCGAAAATAGCGGAAACTAAAAGGCACACGGCGGCGGTTTATAGATCATTGGAAAGAGGAGAAAGAGAGCTTTAAAATGATATGCATCTTCCCATAGTTTCTGCACTGCTCGGAGTCCCTTTAACCATTTCAGCCCGCGGGGATTTTTCACCGTATGCATCAGAGCAATTTTCACCTCTTATTCATTCGATAATAAATTTATCACTACTTATCACAATTTATTGATCTATTGAATATTTTATTTGGAAATAAAGGTGCATTTTTTTCGGTTTTGCGTCCATCACTGTTTACAAGCTTATCATTTAAAAAATGTTCGTAGTATACCCCCTTCACGTGCATTTTTAAAAAGTTCAGACCCTTAGGTAACTATTTATGTCTTTTTTTTTTTTTTTATTATTGTAATTTTTTTTTTTCCAATAAAAATTTTATTTGGGTAATATTTTGGTGTGGGAAATAAACAGTTAATTTTTAATGTTGTTATATGTGTAAATTGTAATGTAAAAAATATGTAGATGTAGTTTTACTATTTGGCCACAAGATGGCCACCTTGAATTTTTTTTTTCCTTGTGCTTCTCGCTAAGCGGAAGCACAAAGGGGTCGCAGAAGATTTTACGTGCAGAAAGACTGAAGCCTCTTGTAAGAGCGCTTCGCTTTTTCTGCTGGGGACACGGATCGGTGATCGGGAACCATGTTCCCGTTTACTGATCCCAGGGCTACCGGGGGATGGCACGGGAGCGCGCCAAAGCGCGGCACCGCAGCAGAGCAGCCGCCTGGACGTGAGCTTCATGTACGGGCGGCAGAAATGGTTAATTAAAGGAAACCAGAGCTGAGCAAATATAAAAGCTTTATACATACCCAGGGGCGTTGCTAGGATCCTTAGAGATCCGGGGCACTTTTGGGTAGTGATGCTCATCTGAGCTAGGATATCCGACATACTCGGATATCCTAGCTCTTTTTTCACTATTCGAGCTCAAATACCGAGCTCGAATAGTATTAGCTATCCGGGCTGTGCTATCTGAGCGCACTCGGATAGCAATCAGCTATCCGGAGATATCCTAGCTATCCGAGCTCGGATAGCGTCATCCGCTCGGATAGCGTCACGTCAGACATCACCTCGAGTCCTCACAAGCGAATCAGAGAGCTCCCAGCCCTCTGACTGCAGCCAATCACAGAGGGGGAGCCTGGCCAAGCCCCCCTCTATAAATAGCGGCCGCCATGTTGGCTCACTCGTCCTGCTTACGACTTACTGACTGACTGTACTGAAAGTTTGCTCCAGTGCTTTTTGTCTGTGCAAGTGCATTTATTGCTCAATACACCAAGCGTTTTTACACTCCAACACTTGATATTCACCTGTATTGCTTTGTATTGTAGATAGATTGTATTTTAGGCAGTTTAGTTTGTGTGATTAGGGACTAGGGAGGGAGACTGTCACTGGTGCTGCTGCAGCCAGCAGCTAGGCCCTGTGCCTAGGCAAGGCAGCCTGCCCTGCTCTGTGCTCTAGTCTCTAGTTACCTGTGCTCTCACCTGTCCTACTCTACTGTACTACTTCTGTGTTAGATACAGTGGGTTGCAAAAGTATTCGGCCCCCTTGAAGTTTTCCACATTTTGTCACATTATTGCCACAAACATGCATCAATTTTATTGGAATTCCACATGAAAGACCAACACAAAGTGGTGTACATGTGAGAAGTGGATCGAAAATCATACATGATTCCAAACATTTTTTACAAATCAATAACTGCAAAGTGGGGTGTGCAAAATTATTCAGCCCACTTTGATCTGAGTGCAGTCAGTTGCCTATAGACATTGCCTGATGAGTGCTAATGACTAAATAGAGTGCACCTGTGTGTAATCTAATGTCAGTACAAATACAGCTGCTCTGTGACGGCTTCAGAGGTTGTCTAAGAGAATATTGGGAGCAACAACACCATGAAGTCCAAAGAACACACAAGACAGGTCCAAGACAGGTCAGGGATCAAGTTATTGAGAAATTTAAAGCAGGCTTAGGCTACGAAAAGATTTCCAAAGCCTTGAACAACCCACGGAGCACTGTTCAAGCGATCATTCAGAAATGGAAGGAGTATGGCACAACTGTAAACCTACCAAGACAAGGCCATCCACCTAAACTCACAGGCCGAACAAGGAGAGCGCTGATCAGAAATGCAGTCAAGAGGCCCATGGTGACTCTGGACGAGCTGCAGAGATCTACAGCTCAGGTGGGAGACTCTGTCCATAGGACAACTATTAGTCATGCATTGTACAAAGTTGACCTTTATGGAAGAGTGGCAAGAAAGGCATTGTTAACAGAAAAGCATAAGAAGTTCTGTTTGCAGTTTGCCACAAGCCATGTGGGGGACACAGCAACCATGTGAAAGAAGGTGCTCTGGTCAGATGAGACCAAAATGGAACTTTTTGGCCAAAATGCAAAACGCTATGTGTGGCGAAAAACTAACACTGCGCATCACTCCGAACACACCATCCCCACTGTCAAATATGGTGGTGGCAGCATCATGCTCTGGGGGGTGCATCTCTTCAGCAGGGACAGGGAAGCTGGTCAGAGTTGATGGGAAGATGTATGAAGCCAAATACAGGGCAAACTTGGAAGAAAACCTCTTGGAGTCTGCAAAAGACTTGAGACTGGGGCGGAGGTTCACCTTCCAGCAGGACAATGACCCTAAACATAAAGCCAGGGCAACAATGGAATGGTTTAAAACAAAACATATCTATGTGTTAGAATGGCCCAGTCAAAGTCCAGATCTAAATCCAATTGAGAATCTGTGACAAGATCTGAAAACTGCTGTTCACTAATGCTATCCATCTAATCTGACTGAGCTGGAGCTGTTTTGCAAAGAAGAATGGGCAAGGATTTCAGTCTCTAGATCTGCAAAGATGGTAGAGACATACCCTAAAAGACTGGCAGCTGTAATTGCAGCAAAAGGT